>NW_027206937.1:0-113000 GCF_032191515.1 Phaenicophaeus curvirostris | reverse complement strand
GGAATCTGCCGCTTGCAGTGAAAGCGCTTCCAGAGGGGAGTCTAATGAGGGCAAACATTTGATGGTAGCAGCTTCCCTGCGGGAGATATTCTCTTTGCCAAAATCGCCTTATTAGACGCAGTTAAGTTACAATTCAGTACCCTGTCCTACAGCTTGCTGTTAGGTGGGAATCTGCCACTTGCAGTGAAAGCGCTTCCAGAAGGGAGTCTAATGAGGTCAAATATTTGATGGTAGCAGCTTCCCTGCGGGAGATAGTCTCTTTGCCAAAATCGCATTATTAGGCGAAAGTAAGTTACAATTCAGTACCCTATCCTAAAGCTTGCTGTTAGGTGGGAATCTGCCGCTTGCAGTGAAAGCGCTTCCAGAGGGGAGTGTAATGAGGGCAAACATTTGATGGTAGCAGCTTCCCTGCGGGAGATATTCTCTTTGCCAAAATCGCCTTATTAGACGCAGTTAAGATACAATTCAGTACCCTGTCCTACAGCTTGCTGTTAGGTGGGAATCTGCCGCTTGCAGTTAAAGCGCTTCCAGAGGGGAGTCTAATGAGGGCAAACATTTGATGGTAGCAGCTTCCCTGCGGGAGATATTCTCTTTGCCAAAATCGCCTTATGAGCCGCAGTTAACATAAAATTCAGTACCCTATCCTAAAGCTTGCTGTTAGGAGGGAGTCTGCAGCTTGCAGTGAAAGCGCTTCCAGAGGGGAGTCTAATGAGGGCAAACATTTGATGGTAACAGCTTCCCTGCGGGAGATATTCTCTTGTCCAAAATCGCCTGATTAGGCGAAAGTAAGATACAATTCAGTACACTATCCTAAAGCTTGCTGTTAGGAGGGAATCTGCAGCTTGCAGTGAAAGCGCTTCCAGAGGGGAGTCTAATGAGGGCAAACATTTGATGATAGCAGCTTCCCTGCGGGAGATACTCTCTTTGCCAAAATCGCCTTATTAGCCGCAGTTAAGTTACAATTCAGTAGCCTATCCTAAAGCTTGCTGTTAGGAGGGAATCTGCAGCTTGCAGTGAAAGCGCTTCCAGAGGGGAGTCTAACGAGGGCAAACATTTGATGGTAGCAGCTTCCCTGCGGGAGATACTCTCTTTTCCAAAATCGCATTATTAGGCGAAAGTAAGTTACAATTCAGTACCCTATCCTAAAGTTTGCTGTTAGGAGGGAATCTGCAGCTTGCAGTGAAAGCGCTTCCAGAGGGGAGTCTAATGAGGGCAAACATTTGATGGTAGCAGCTTCCCTGCGGGAGATACTCTCTTTGCAATAATCACATTATTAGGCAAAAGTAAGTTACAATTCAGTACCCTATCCTAAAGCTTGCTGTTAGGAGGGAATATGCTGCTTGCAGTGAAAGCGCTTCCAGAGGGGAGTCTAATGAGGGCAAACATTTGATGGTAGCAGCTTCCCTGCGGGAGACAGTCTCTTTGCCAAAACCGCCTTATTAGGCGAAAGTAAGTTACAATTCAGTACCCTATCCTAAAGCTTGCTGTTAGGAGGGAATCTGAAGCTTGCAGTGAAAGCGCGTCCAGAGGGTAGTCTAATTAGGGCAAACATTTGATGGTAGCAGCTTCCCTGCGGGAGATAGTCTCTTTGCCAAATTCTCCTTATTAGCCGCAGTTAAGTTACAATTCAGTACCCTATCCTAAAGCTTGCTGTTAGGAGGGAATCTGCAGCTTGCAGTGAAAGTGCTTCCAGAGGGGAGTCTAATGAGGGCAAACATTTGAATGTAGCAGCTTCCCTGCAGGAGATATTCTCTTTGACATAGTCGCATTATTAGGCGAAAGTAAGTTACAATTCAGTACCCTATCCTAAAGCTTGCTGTTAGGAGGGAATCTGCAGCTTGAAGTGAATGCGCTTCCAGAGGGTAGTCTAACGAGGGCAAACATTTGATGGTAACAGCTTCCCTGCGAGTTATAGTCACTTTGCCAAAATCGCATTATTAGGCGAAAGTAAGTTACAATTCAGTACCCTATCCTAAATCTTGCTGTTAGGTGGGAATCTGCCGCTTGCAGTGAAAGCGCTTCCAGAGGGGAGTCTAATGAGGGCAAACATTTGATGGTAGCAGCTTCCCTGCGGGAGATATTCTCTTTGCCAAAATCGCCTTATTAGACGCAGTTAAGTTACAATTCAGTACCCTGTCCTACAGCTTGCTGTTAGGTGGGAATCTGCCACTTGCAGTGAAAGCGCTTCCAGAAGGGAGTCTAATGAGGTCAAACATTTGATGGTAGCAGCTTCCCTGCGGGAGATAGTCTCTTTGCCAAAATCGCATTATTAGGCGAAAGTAAGTTACAATTCAGTACCCTATCCTAAAGCTTGCTGTTAGGTGGGAATCTGCCGCTTGCAGTGAAAGCGCTTCCAGAGGGGAGTGTAATGAGGGCAAACATTTGATGGTAGCAGCTTCCCTGCGGGAGATATTCTCTTTGCCAAAATCGCCTTATTAGACGCAGTTAAGATACAATTCAGTACCCTGTCCTACAGCTTGCTGTTAGGTGGGAATCTGCCGCTTGCAGTTAAAGCGCTTCCAGAGGGGAGTCTAATGAGGGCAAACATTTGATGGTAGCAGCTTCCCTGCGGGAGATATTCTCTTTGCCAAAATCGCCTTATGAGCCGCAGTTAACATACAATTCAGTACCCTATCCTAAAGCTTGCTGTTAGGAGGGAGTCTGCAGCTTGCAGTGAAAGCGCTTCCAGAGGGGAGTCTAATGAGGGCAAACATTTGATGGTAACAGCTTCCCTGCGGGAGATATTCTCTTGTCCAAAATCGCCTGATTAGGCGAAAGTAAGATACAATTCAGTACACTATCCTAAAGCTTGCTGTTAGGAGGGAATCTGCAGCTTGCAGTGAAAGCGCTTCCAGAGGGGAGTCTAATGAGGGCAAACATTTGATGATAGCAGCTTCCCTGCGGGAGATACTCTCTTTGCCAAAATCGCCTTATTAGCCGCAGTTAAGTTACAATTCAGTAGCCTATCCTAAAGCTTGCTGTTAGGAGGGAATCTGCAGCATGCAGTGAAAGCGCTTCCAGAGGGGAGTCTAACGAGGGCAAACATTTGATGGTAGCAGCTTCCCTGCGGGAGATACTCTCTTTTCCAAAATCGCATTATTAGGCGAAAGTAAGTTACAATTCAGTACCCTATCCTAAAGTTTGCTGTTAGGAGGGAATCTGCAGCTTGCAGTGAAAGCGCTTCCAGAGGGGAGTCTAATGAGGGCAAACATTTGATGGTAGCAGCTTCCCTGCGGGAGATACTCTCTTTGCAATAATCACATTATTAGGCAAAAGTAAGTTACAATTCAGTACCCTATCCTAAAGCTTGCTGTTAGGAGGGAATATGCTGCTTGCAGTGAAAGCGCTTCCAGAGGGGAGTCTAATGAGGGCAAACATTTGATGGTAGCAGCTTCCCTGCGGGAGACAGTCTCTTTGCCAAAACCGCCTTATTAGGCGAAAGTAAGTTACAATTCAGTACCCTATCCTAAAGCTTGCTGTTAGGAGGGAATCTGAAGCTTGCAGTGAAAGCGCGTCCAGAGGGTAGTCTAATTAGGGCAAACATTTGATGGTAGCAGCTTCCCTGCGGGAGATAGTCTCTTTGCCAAATTCTCCTTATTAGCCGCAGTTAAGTTACAATTCAGTACCCTATCCTAAAGCTTGCTGTTAGGAGGGAATCTGCAGCTTGCAGTGAAAGTGCTTCCAGAGGGGAGTCTAATGAGGGCAAACATTTGAATGTAGCAGCTTCCCTGCAGGAGATATTCTCTTTGACATAGTCGCATTATTAGGCGAAAGTAAGTTACAATTCAGTACCCTATCCTAAAGCTTGCTGTTAGGAGGGAATCTGCAGCTTGAAGTGAATGCGCTTCCAGAGGGTAGTCTAACGAGGGCAAACATTTGATGGTAACAGCTTCCCTGCGAGTTATAGTCACTTTGCCAAAATCGCATTATTAGGCGAAAGTAAGTTACAATTTAGTACCCTATCCTAAAGCTTGCTGTTAGGAGGGAATCTACAGCTTGCAGTGAAAGCGCTTCCAGAGGGGAGTCTAATGAGGGCAAAGATTTGATGGTAGCAGCTTCCCTGCGGGAGATACTCTCTTTGCCAAAATCGCTTAATTAGGCGAAAGTAAGTTACAATTCAGTACCCTATCCTAAAGCTTGCTGTTAGGAGGGAATCTGCAGCTTGCAGTGAAAGCGCTTCCAGAGGGGAGTCTAATGAGGGCAAACATTTGATGGTAGCAGCTTCCCTGCGGGAGATACTCTTTTTGCCAAAATCGCATTATTAGGCGAAAGTAAGATACAATTCAGGACCCTATCCTAAAGCTTGCTGTTAGGAGGGAATCTGCAGCTTGCAGTGAAAGCGCTTCCAGAGGGGAGTCTAATGAGGGCAAACATTTGATGGTAGCAGCTTCCCTGCGGGAGATACTCTCTTTGCCAAAATCGCATTATTAGGCGAAAGTAAGATACAATTCAGTACCCTATCCTAAAGCTTGCTGTTAGGAGGGAATCTGCAGCTTGCAGTGAAAGCGCTTCCAGAGGGTAGTCTAACGAGGGCAAACATTTGATGGTAACAGCTTCCCTGCGGGAGATACTCTCTTTGCCAAAATCGCATTATTAGGCGAAAGTAAGTTACAATTCAGTACCCTATCCTAAAGCTTGCTGTTAGGAGGGAATCTGAAGCTTGCAGTGAAAGCGCTTCCAGAGGGGAGTCTAATGAGGGCAAACATTTGATGGTAGCAGCTTCCCTGCGGGAGATATTCTCTTTGCCAAAATCGCATTATTAGGCAAAAGAAAGTAACAATTCAGTACCCTATCCTAAAGCTTGCAGTTAGGTGGGAATCTGCCGCTTGCAGTGAAAGCGCTTCCAGAGGGGAGTCTAATGAGGGCAAACATTTTATGGTAGCACCTAACCCGGCGGGAGATATTCTCTTTGCCAATATCGCCTTATTAGACGCAGTTAAGTTACAATTCAGTACCCTGTCCTACAGCTTGCTGTTAGGTGGGAATCTGCCACTTGCAGTGAAAGCGCTTCCAGAGGGGAGTCTAATGAGGGCAAACATTTGATGGTAGCAGCTTCCCTGCGGGAGATATTCTCTTTGCCATAATCGCCTTATTAGCCGTAGTTAAGTTACAATTCAGTACCCTATCCTAAAGCTTGCTGTTAGGAGGGAATCTGCACCTTGCAGTGAAAGCGCTTCCAGAGGGGAGTCTAATGAGGGCAAACATTTGATGGTAGCAGCTTCCCTGCGGGAGATACTCTCTTTGCCAAAATCGCGTTATTTGGCGAAAATAAGTTACAATTCAGTACCCTATCCTAAAGCTTGCTGTTAGGAGGGAATCTGCAGCTTGAAGTGAATGCGCTTCCAGAGGGTAGTCTAACGAGGGCAAACATTTGATGGTAACAGCTTCCCTGCGAGTTATAATCTCTTTGCCAAAATCGCATTATTAGGCGAAAGTAAGTTACAATTCAGTAACTTATCCTAAACCTCGCTGTTAGAAGGGAATCTGAAGCTTGCAGTGAAAGCGCTTCCACAGGGTAGTCTAATGAGGGCAAACATTTGATGGTAGCAGCTTCCCTGCGGGAGATACTCTCTTTGCCAAAATCGCATTATTAGGCGAAAGTAAGATACAATTCAGTACCCTATCCTAAAGCTTGCTGTTAGGAGGGAATCTGCAGCTTGCAGTGAAAGCGCTTCCAGAGGGTAGTCTAACGAGGGCAAACATTTGATGGTAACAGCTTCCCTGCGGGAGATACTCTCTTTGCCAAAATCGCATTATTAGGCGAAAGTAAGTTACAATTCAGTACCCTATCCTAAAGCTTGCTGTTAGGAGGGAATCTGCAGCTTGCAGTGAAAGCGCTTCCAGAGGGGAGTCTAATGAGGGCAAACATTTGATGGTAGCAGCTTCCCTGCGGGAGATATTCTCTTTGCCAATATCGCCTTATTAGACGCAGTTAAGTAACAATTCAGTACCCTGTCCTAAAGCTTGCTGTTAGGAGGGAATCTGCCACTTGCAGTGAAAGCGCTTCCAGAGGGGAGTCTAATGAGGGCAAACATTTGATGGTAGCAGCTTCCCTGCGGGAGATATTCTCTTTGCCATAATCGCCTTATTAGCCGTAGTTAAGTTACAATTCAGTACCCTATCCTAAAGCTTGCTGTTAGGAGGGAATCTGCAGCTTGAAGTGAATGCGCTTCCAGAGGGTAGTCTAACGAGGGCAAACATTTGATGGTAACAGCTTCCCTGCGAGTTATAATCTCTTTGCCAAATTCGCATTATTAGGCGAAAGTAAGTTACAATTCAGTACCTTATCCTAAAGCTCGCTGTTAGAAGGGAATCTGAAGCTTGCAGTGAAAGCGCTTCCAGAGGGGAGTCTAATGAGGGCAAACATTTGATGGTAGCAGCTTCCCTGCGGGAGATACTCTCTTTGCCAAAATCGCATTATTAGGCGAAAGTAAGTTACAATTCAGTACCCTATCCTAAAGCTTGCTGTTAGGAGGGAATCTGCAGCTTGCAGTGAAAGCGCTTCCAGAGGGGAGTCTAATGAGGGCAAACATTTGATGGTAGCAGCTTCCCTGCGGGAGATACTCTCTTTGCCAAAATCGCATTATTAGGCGAAAGTAAGTTACAATTCAGTACCCTATCCTAAAGCTTGCTGTTAGGAGGGAATCTGCAGCTTGCAGTGAAAGCGCTTCCAGAGGGGAGTCTAATGAGGGCAAACATTTGATGGTAGCAGCTTCCCTGCGGGAGATACTCTCTTTGCCAAAATCGCATTATTAGGCGAAAGTAAGTTACAATTCAGGACCCTATCCTAAAGCTTGCTGTTAGGAGGGAATCTGCAGCTTGCAGTGAAAGCGCTTCCCGAGGGGAGTCTAATGAGGGCAAATATTTGATGGTAGCAGCTTCCCTGCGGGAGATATTCTCTTTGCCATAATCGCCTTATTAGCCGCAGTTAAGATACAATTCAGTACACTATCCTAAAGCTTGCTGTTAGGAGGGAATCTGCAGCTTGCAGTGAAAGCGCTTCCAGAGGGGAGTCTAATGAGGGCAAACATTTGATGGTAGCAGCTTCCCTGCGGGAGATACTCTCTTTGCCATAATCGCATTATTAGGCGAAAGTAAGTTACAATTCAGTACCTTATCCTAAAGCTTGCTGTTAGGAGGGAATCTGAAGCTTGCAGTGAAAGCGCTTCCAGAGGGGAGTCTAATGAGGGCAAATATTTGATGGTAGAAGCTTCCCTGCGGGAGATATTCTCTTTGCCAAAATCGCATTATTAGGCGAAAGTAAGTTACAATTCGGTACACTATCCTAAAGCTTGCTGTTAGGAGGGAATCTGCAGCTTGCAGTGAAAGCGCTTCCAGAGGGGAGTCTAATGAGGGCAAACATTTGATGGTAGCAGCTTCCCTGCGGGAGATAGTCTCTTTGCCAAAATCGCATTATTATGCGAAAGTAAGTTACAATTCAGTACCCTATCCTAAAGCTTGCTGTTAGGAGGGAATCTGCAGCTTGCAGTGAAAGCGCTTCCAGAGGGGAGTCTAATGAGGGCAAACATTTGATTGTAGCAGCTTCCCTGCGGAGGATAGTCTCTTTGCCAAAATCGCATTATTATGCGAAAGTAAGTTACAATTCAGTACCCTATCCTAAAGCTTGCTGTTAGGAGGGAATCTGCAGCTTGCAGTGAAAGTGCTTCCAGAGGGGAGTCTAACGAGGGCAAATATTTGATGGTAGCAGCTTCCCTGCGGGAGATATTCTCTTTGCCATAATCGCGTTATTAGCCGCAGTTAAGTTACAATTCAGTACCCTATCCTAAAGCTTGCTGTTAGGAGGGAATCTGCCGCTTGCAGTGAAAGCGCTTCCAGAGGGGAGTCTAATGAGGGCAAACATTTGATGGTAGCAGCTTCCCTGCGGGAGATATTCTCTTTGCCAAAATCGCCTTATTAGACGCAGTTAAGTTACAATTCAGTACCCTGTCCTACAGCTTGCTGTTAGGTGGGAATCTGCCACTTGCAGTGAAAGCGCTTCCAGAAGGGAGTCTAATGAGGTCAAACATTTGATGGTAGCAGCTTCCCTGCGGGAGATAGTCTCTTTGCCAAAATCGCATTATTAGGCGAAAGTAAGTTACAATTCAGTACCCTATCCTAAAGCTTGCTGTTAGGTGGGAATCTGCAGCTTGCAGTGAAAGCGCTTCCAGAGGGGAGTGTAATGAGGGCAAACATTTGATGGTAGCAGCTTCCCTGCGGGAGATATTCTCTTTGCCAAAATCGCCTTATTAGACGCAGTTAAGTTACAATTCAGTACACTGTCCTACAGCTTGCTGTTAGGAGGGAATCTGCAGCTTGCAGTGAAAGCGCTTCCAGAGGGGAGTCTAATGAGGGCAAACATTTGATGGTAGCAGCTTCCCTGCGGGAGATAGTCTCTTTGCCAAAATCGCATTATTATGCGAAAGTAAGTTACAATTCAGTACCCTATCCTAAAGCTTGCTGTTAGGAGGGAATCTGCAGCTTGCAGTGAAAGCGCTTCCAGAGGGGAGTCTAATGAGGGCAAACATTTGATTGTAGCAGCTTCCCTGCGGAGGATAGTCTCTTTGCCAAAATCGCATTATTATGCGAAAGTAAGTTACAATTCAGTACCCTATCCTAAAGCTTGCTGTTAGGAGGGAATCTGCAGCTTGCAGTGAAAGTGCTTCCAGAGGGGAGTCTAACGAGGGCAAATATTTGATGGTAGCAGCTTCCCTGCGGGAGATATTCTCTTTGCCATAATCGCGTTATTAGCCGCAGTTAAGTTACAATTCAGTACCCTATCCTAAAGCTTGCTGTTAGGAGGGAATCTGCCGCTTGCAGTGAAAGCGCTTCCAGAGGGGAGTCTAATGAGGGCAAACATTTGATGGTAGCAGCTTCCCTGCGGGAGATATTCTCTTTGCCAAAATCGCCTTATTAGACGCAGTTAAGTTACAATTCAGTACCCTGTCCTACAGCTTGCTGTTAGGTGGGAATCTGCCACTTGCAGTGAAAGCGCTTCCAGAAGGGAGTCTAATGAGGTCAAACATTTGATGGTAGCAGCTTCCCTGCGGGAGATAGTCTCTTTGACAAAATCGCATTATTAGGCGAAAGTAAGTTACAATTCAGTACCCTATCCTAAAGCTTGCTGTTAGGTGGGAATCTGCAGCTTGCAGTGAAAGCGCTTCCAGAGGGGAGTGTAATGAGGGCAAACATTTGATGGTAGCAGCTTCCCTGCGGGAGATATTCTCTTTGCCAAAATCGCCTTATTAGACGCAGTTAAGTTACAATTCAGTACACTGTCCTACAGCTTGCTGTTAGGAGGGAATCTGCCGCTTGCAGTTAAAGCGCTTCCAGAGGGGAGTCTAATGAGGGCAAACATTTGATGGTAGCAGCTTCCCTGCGGGAGATATTCTCTTTGCCAAAATCGCCTTATGAGCCGCAGTTAACATACAATTCAGTACCCTATCCTAAAGCTTGCTGTTAGGAGGGAGTCTGCAGCTTGCAGTGAAAGCGCTTCCAGAGGGGAGTCTAATGAGGGCAAACATTTGATGGTAACAGCTTCCCTGCGGGAGATATTCTCTTGTCCAAAATCGCCTGATTAGGCGAAAGTAAGTTACAATTCAGTACCCTATCCTAAAGCTTGCTGTTAGGAGGGAATCTGCAGCTTGCAGTGAAAGCGCTTCCAGAGGGGAGTCTAATGAGGGCAAACATTTGATGGTAGCAGCTTCCCTGCGGGAGATACTCTCTTTGCCAAAATCGCTTTATTAGGCAAAAGTAAGTTACAATTCAGTACCATATCCTAAAGCTTGCTGTTAGGAGGGAATCTGCAGCTTGCAGTGAAAGCGCTTCCAGAGGGGAGTCTAATGAGGGCAAACATTTGATGGTAGCAGGTTCCCTGCGGGAGATATTCTCTTTGCCAAAATCGCCTTATTAGAGCAGTTAAGTTACAATTCAGTACCCTGTCCTACAGCTTGCTGTTAGGTGGGAATCTGCCGCTTGCAGTGAAAGCGCTTCCAGAGGGGAGTCTAATGAGGGCAAACATTTGATGGTCGCAGCTTCCCTGTGGGAGATACTCTCTTTGCCAAAATCGCCTTATTAGCCGCAGTTAAGTTACAATTCAGTACCCTATCCTAAAGCTTGCTGTTAGGAGGGAATCTGCAGCTTGCAGTGAAAGCGCTTCCAGAGGGGAGTCTAATGAGGGCAAACATTTGATGGTAGCAGCTTCCCTGCGCGAGATACTCTCTTTGCCAAAATCGCTTTATTAGGCGAAAGTAAGTTACAATTCTGTATCCTATTCTAAAGCTTGCTGTTAGGAGGGAATCTGCCGCTTGCAGTGAAAGCGCTTCCAGAGGGGAGTCTAATGAGGGCACACATTTTATGGTAGCAGCTTCCTTGCGGGAGATATTCTCTTTGCCAAAATCGCCTTATTAGACGCAGTTAAGTTACAATTCAGTACCCTATCCTAAAGCTTGCTGTTAGGAGGGAATCTGCAGCTTGCAGTGAAAGCGCTTCCAGAGGGGAGTCTAAGGAGGGCAAACATTTGATGGTAGCAGCTTCCCTGCGGGAGATACTCTCTTTGCCTAAATCGCCTTATTAGCCCCAGTTAAGTTACAATTCAGTACCCTATGCTAAAGCTTGCTGTTAGGAGGGAATCTGCAGCTTGCAGTGAAAGCGCTTCCAGAGGGGAGTCTAATGAGGGCAAACATTTGATGGTAGCAGCTTCCCTGCGGGAGATATTCTCTTTGCCAAAATCGCCTTATTAGCCGCAGATAAGTTACAATTCAGTACACTGTCCTACAGCTTGCTGTTAGGAGGGAATCTGCAGCTTGCAGTGAAAGCGCTTCCAGAGGGGAGTCTAATGAGGGCAAACATTTGATGGTAGCAGCTTCCCTGCGGGAGATACTCTCTTTGCCAAAATCGCATTATTAGGCGAAAGTAAGTTACAATTAAGTACCCTATCCTAAAGCTTGCTGTTAGGAGGGAATCTGCAGCTTGCAGTGAAAGCGCTTCCAGAGGGGAGTCTAACGAGGGCAAACATTTGATGGTAGCAGCTTCCCTGCGGGAGATACTCTCTTTGCCATAATCGCCTTAATAGACGCAGTTAAGTTACAATTCAGTACACTATCCTAAAGCTTGCTGTTAGGAGGGAATCTGCAGCTTGCAGTGAAAGCGCTTCCAGAGGGGAGTCTAATGAGGGCAAACATTTGATGGTAGCAGCTTCCCTGCGGGAGATACTCTCTTTGCCAAAATCGTAATATTATGCGAAAGTAAGTTACAATTCAGTACCCTATCCTAAAGCTTGCTGTTAGGAGGGAATCTACAGCCTTGCAGTGAAAGCGCATCCAGAGGGGAGTCTAATAAGGGCAAACATTTGATGGTAGCAGCTTCCCTGCGGGAGATACTCTCTTTGCCAAAATCTCCTTATTAGCCGCAGTTAAGTTACAATTCAGTACCCTATCCTAAAGCTTGCTGTTAGGAGGGAATCTGCAGCTTGCAGTGAAAGCGCTTCCAGAGGGGAGTCTAATGAGGGCAAACATTTGATGGTAGCAGCTTCCCTGCTGTAGATATTCTCTTTCCCAAAATCGCCGTATTAGCCGCAGATAAGTTACAATTCAGTACCCTATCCTAAAGCTTGCTGTTAGGAGGGAATCTGCAGCTTGCACTGAAAGCGCTTCCAGAGGGGAGTCTAATGAGGGCAAACATTTGATGGTAGCAGCTTCCCTGCGGGAGATATTCTCTTTCCCAAAATCGCCTTATTAGCCGCAGATAAGTTACAATTCAGTACCCTATCCTAAAGCTTGCTGTTAGGAGGGAATCTGAAGCTTGCAGTGAAAGCGCTTCCAGAGGGGAGTCTAACGAGGGCAAACATTTGATGGTAGCAGCTTCCCTGCGGGAGATACTCTCTTTGCCAAAATCGCATTATTAGGCGAAAGTAAGTTACAATTAAGTACCCTGTCCAAAAACTTGCTGTTAGGAGGGAATCTGCAGCTTGCAGTGAAAGCGCTTCCAGAGGGGAGTCTAACGAGGGCAAACATTTGATGGTAGCAGCTTCCCTGCGGGAGATACTCTCTTTGCCATAATCGCCTTATTAGACGCAGTTAAGTTACAATTCAGTACCCTATCCTAAAGCTTGCTGTTAGGAGGGAATCTGCAGCTTGCAGTGAAAGCGCTTCCAGAGGGGAGTCTAATGAGGGCAAACATTTGATGGTAGCAGCTTCCCTGCGGGAGATATTCTCTTTCCCAAAATCGCCTTATTAGCCGCAGATAAGTTACAATTCAGTACCCTATCCTAAAGCTTGCTGTTAGGAGGGAATCTGAAGCTTGAAGTGAAAGCGCTTCCAGAGGGGAGTCTAATGAGGGCAAACATTTGATGGTAGCAGCTTCCCTGCGGGAGATACTCTCTTTGCCAAAATCGCATTATTAGGCGAAAGTAAGTTACAATTCAGTACTCTATCCTAAAGCTTGCTGTTAGGAGGGAATCTGCAGTTGCAGTGAAAGCGCTTCCAGAGGGGAGTCTAACGAGGGCAAACATTTGATGGTAGCAGCTTCCCTGCGGGAGATACTCTCTTTGCCAATATCCCATTATTAGGCGAAAGTAAGTTACAATTAAGTACCCTATCCTAAAGCTTGCTGTTAGGAGGGAATCTGCAGCTTGCAGTGAAAGCGCTTCCAGAGGGGAGTCTAACGAGGGCAAACATTTGATGGTAGCAGCTTCACTGTGGGAGATACTCTCTTTGCCATAATCGCCTTATTAGACGCAGTTAAGTTACAATTCAGTACCCTATCCTAAAGCTTGCTGTTAGGAGGGAATCTGCAGCTTGCAGTGAAAGCGCTTCCAGAGGGGAGTCTAATGAGGGCAAACATTTGATGGTAGCAGCCTCCCTGCGGGAGATACTCTCTTTGCCAAAATCGCATTATTAGGCGAAAGTAAGTTACAATTCAGTACCCTATCCTAAAGCTTGCTGTTAGGAGGGAATCTGCAGCTTGCAGTGAAAGCGCTTCCAGAGGGGAGTCTAATGAGGGCAAACATTTGATGGTAGCAGCTTCCCTGCGGGAGATACTCTCTTTGCCAAAATCGCTTTATTAGGCGAAATTAAGTTACAATTCAGTACCCTATCCTAAAGCTTGCTGTTAGGAGGGAATCTGCAGCTTGCAGTGAAAGCGCTTCCAGAGGGGAGTCTAACGAGGGCAAACATTTGATGGTAGCAGCTTCCCTGCGGGAGATAATCTCTTTTCCAATTTTTCCTTATTAGCCGCAGTTAAGTTACAATTCAGTACCCTATCCTAAAGCTTGCTGTTAGGAGGGAATCTGTAGCTTGCAGTGAAAGCGCTTCCAGAGGGGAGTCTAATGAGGGCAAACATTTGATGGTAGCAGCTTCCCTGCGGGAGATATTCTCTTTCCCAAAAGCGCCTTATTAGCCGCAGTTAAGAAACAATTCAGTACCCTATCCTAAAGCTTGCTGTTAGGAGGGAATCTGCAGCTTGCAGTGAAAGCGCTTCCAGAGGGGAGTCTAAGGAGGGCAAACATTTGATGGTAGCAGCTTCCCTGCGGGAGATATTCTCTTTCCCAAAAGCGCCTTATTAGCCGCAGTTAAGATACAATTCAGTACCCTATCCTAAAGCTTGCTGTTAGGAGGGAATCTGCAGCTTGCAGTGAAAGCGCTTCCAGAGGGGAGTCTAACGAGGGCAAACATTTGATGGTAGCAGCTTCCCTGCGGGAGATACTCTCTTTGCTAAAAACGCATTATTAGGCGAAAGTAAGTTACAATTCAGTACCCTATCCTAAAGCTTGCTGTTAGGAGGGAATCTGCAGCTTGCAGTGAAAGTGCTTCAAGAGAGGAATCTAACGAGAGCCAGCATTTGATGGTAGCAGCTACCCTGCGGGAGATAGTCTCTTTTCCAAAATCGCATTATTAGGCGAAAGAAAGTTACAATTAAGTACCCTATTCTAAAGCTTGCTGTTAGGAGGGAATCTGCAGCTTGCAGTGAAAGCGCTTCCAGAGGGGAGTCTAACGAGGGCAAACATTTGATGGTAGCAGCTTCCCTGCGGGAGATACTCTCTTTGCCAAAATCGCATTATTAGGCGAAAGTAAGTTACAATTCAGTACCCTATCCTAAAGCTTGCTGTTAGGAAGGAATCTGCAGCTTGCAGTGAAAGCGCTTCCAGAGGGGAGTCTAATGAGGGCAAACATTTGATGGTAGCAGCTTCCCTGCGGGAGATATTCTCTTTCCCAAAATCGCATTATTAGGCAAAAGTAAGTTACAATTCAGTACCTTATCCTAAAGCTTCCTGTTAGGAGGGAATCTGCAGCTTGCTGTGAAAGCGCTTCCAGAGGGGAGTCTAATGAGGGCAAACATTTGATGGTAACAGCTTCCCTGCGGGAGATACTCTCTTTGCCAAAATCGCCTTATTAGCCGCAGTTAAGTTACAATTCAGTACCCTATCCTAAAGCTTGCTGTTAGGAGGGAATCTGCAGCTTGCAGTGAAAGCGCTTCCAGAGGGGAGTCTAATGAGGGCAAACATTTGATGGTAGCAGCTTCCCTGCGGGAGATAATCTCTTTTCCAATTTTTCCTTATTAGCCGCAGTTAAGTTACAATTCAGTACCCTATCCTAAAGCTTGCTGTTAGGAGGGAATCTGTAGCTTGCAGTGAAAGCGCTTCCAGAGGGGAGTCTAATGAGGGCAAACATTTGATGGTAGCAGCTTCCCTGCGGGAGATATTCTCTTTCCCAAAAGCGCCTTATTAGCCGCAGTTAAGAAACAATTCAGTACCCTATCCTAAAGCTTGCTGTTAGGAGGGAATCTGCAGCTTGCAGTGAAAGCGCTTCCAGAGGGGAGTCTAAGGAGGGCAAACATTTGATGGTAGCAGCTTCCCTGCGGGAGATATTCTCTTTCCCAAAAGCGCCTTATTAGCCGCAGTTAAGATACAATTCAGTACCCTATCCTAAAGCTTGCTGTTAGGAGGGAATCTGCAGCTTGCAGTGAAAGCGCTTCCAGAGGGGAGTCTAATGAGGGCAAACATTTGATGGTAGCAGCTTCCCTGCGGGAGATACTCTCTTTGCTAAAAACGCATTATTAGGCGAAAGTAAGTTACAATTCAGTACCCTATCCTAAAGCTTGCTGTTAGGAGGGAATCTGCAGCTTGCAGTGAAAGTGCTTCAAGAGAGGAATCTAACGAGAGCCAGCATTTGATGGTAGCAGCTACCCTGCGGGAGATAGTCTCTTTTCCAAAATCGCATTATTAGGCGAAAGAAAGTTACAATTAAGTACCCTATTCTAAAGCTTGCTGTTAGGAGGGAATCTGCAGCTTGCAGTGAAAGCGCTTCCAGAGGGGAGTCTAATGAGGGCAAACATTTGATGGTAGCAGCTTCCCTGCGGGAGATACTCTCTTTGCCAAAATCGCATTATTAGGCGAAAGTAAGTTACAATTCAGTACCCTATCCTAAAGCTTGCTGTTAGGAAGGAATCTGCAGCTTGCAGTGAAAGCGCTTCCAGAGGGGAGTCTAATGAGGGCAAACATTTGATGGTAGCAGCTTCCCTGCGGGAGATATTCTCTTTCCCAAAATCGCATTATTAGGCAAAAGTAAGTTACAATTCAGTACCCTATCCTAAAGCTTGCTGTTAGGAGGGAATCTGCAGCTTGCTGTGAAAGCGCTTCCAGAGGGGAGTCTAATGAGGGCAAACATTTGATGGTAACAGCTTCCCTGCGGGAGATACTCTCTTTGCCAAAATCGCCTTATTAGCCGCAGTTAAGTTACAATTCAGTACCCTATCCTAAAGCTTGCTGTTAGGAGGGAATCTGCAGCTTGCAGTGAAAGCGCTTCCAGAGGGGAGTCTAATGAGGGCAAACATTTGATGGTAGCAGCTTCCCTGCTGGAGATATTCTCTTTCCCAAAATCGCCGTATTAGCCGCAGATAAGTTACAATTCAGTACCCTATCCTACAGCTTGCTGTTAGGAGGGAATCTGCAGCTTGCAGTGAAAGCGCTTCCAGAGGGGAGTCTAATGAGGGCAAACATTTGATGGTAGCAGCTTCCCTGCGGGAGATATTCTCTTTCCCAAAATCGCCTTATTAGCCGCAGATAAGTTACAATTCAGTACCCTATCCTAAAGCTTGCTGTTAGGAGGGAATCTGCAGCTTGCAGTGAAAGCGCTTCCAGAGGGGAGTCTAATGAGGGCAAACATTTGATGGTAGCAGCTTCCCTGCGGGAGATACTCTCTTTGCCAAAATCCCTTTATTAGGCGAAAGTAAGTTACAATTCAGTACCCTATCCTAAAGCTTGCTGTTAGGAGGGAATCTGCAGTTGCAGTGAAAGCGCTTCCAGAGGGGAGTCTAACGAGGGAAAACATTTGATGGTAGCATCTTCCCTGCGGGAGATACTCTCTTTGCCAAAATCGCATTATTAGGCGAAAGTAAGTTACAATTAAGTACCCTATCCTAAAGCTTGCTGTTAGGAGGGAATCTGCAGCTTGCAGTGAAAGCGCTTCCAGAGGGGAGTCTAACGAGGGCAAACATTTGATGGTAGCAGCTTCCCTGCGGGAGATACTCTCTTTGCCATAATCGCCTTATTAGACGCAGTTAAGTTACAATTCAGTACCCTATCCTAAAGCTTGCTGTTAGGAGGGAATCTGCAGCTTGCAGTGAAAGCGCTTCCAGAGGGGAGTCTAATGAGGGCAAACATTTGATGGTAGCAGCCTCCCTGCGGGAGATACTCTCTTTGCCAAAATCGCATTATTAGGCGAAATTAAGTTACAATTCAGTACCCTATCCTAAAGCTTGCTGTTAGGAGGGAATCTGCAGCTTGCAGTGAAAGCGCTTCCAGAGGGGAGTCTAACGAGGGCAAACATTTGATGGTAGCAGCTTCCCTGCGGGAGATACTCTCTTTGCCAAAATCGCATTATTAGGCGAAATTAAGTTACAATTCAGTACACTATCCTAAAGCTTGCTGTTAGGAGGGAATCTGCAGCTTGCAGTGAAAGCGCTTCCAGAGGGGAGTCTAACGAGGGCAAACATTTGATGGTAGCAGCTTCCCTGCGGGAGATAATCTCTTTTCCAATTTTTCCTTATTAGCCGCAGTTAAGTTACAATTCAGTACCCTATCCTAAAGCTTGCTGTTAGGAGGGAATCTGTAGCTTGCAGTGAAAGCGCTTCCAGAGGGGAGTCTAATGAGGGCAAACATTTGATGGTAGCAGCTTCCCTGCGGGAGATATTCTCTTTCCCAAAAGCGCCTTATTAGCCGCAGTTAAGAAACAATTCAGTACCCTATCCTAAAGCTTGCTGTTAGGAGGGAATCTGCAGCTTGCAGTGAAAGCGCTTCCAGAGGGGAGTCTAATGAGGGCAAACATTTGATGGTAGCAGCTTCCCTGCAGGAGATATTCTCTTTCCCAAAAGCGCCTTATTAGCCGCAGTTAAGATACAATTCAGTACCCTATCCTAAAGCTTGCTGTTAGGAGGGAATCTGCAGCTTGCAGTGAAAGCGCTTCCAGAGGGGAGTCTAACGAGGGCAAACATTTGATGGTAGCAGCTTCCCTGCGGGAGATACTCTCTTTGCTAAAAACGCATTATTAGGCGAAAGTAAGTTACAATTCAGTACCCTATCCTAAAGCTTGCTGTTAGGAGGGAATCTGCAGCTTGCAGTGAAAGTGCTTCAAGAGAGGAATCTAACGAGAGCCAGCATTTGATGGTAGCAGCTACCCTGCGGGAGATAGTCTCTTTTCCAAAATCGCATTATTAGGCGAAAGTAAGTTACAATTCAGTACCCTATTCTAAAGCTTGCTGTTAGGAGGGAATCTGCAGCTTGCAGTGAAAGCGCTTCCAGAGGGGAGTCTAATGAGGGCAAACATTTGATGGTAGCAGCTTCCCTGCGGGAGATATTCTCTTTCCCAAAATCGCATTATTAGGCAAAAGTAAGTTACAATTCAGTACCTTATCCTAAAGCTTCCTGTTAGGAGGGAATCTGCAGCTTGCTGTGAAAGCGCTTCCAGAGGGGAGTCTAATGAGGGCAAACATTTGATGGTAGCAGCTTCCCTGCGGGAGATACTCTCTTTGCCAAAATCGCCTTATTAGCCGCAGTTAAGTTACAATTCAGTACCCTATCCTAAAGCTTGCTGTTAGGAGGGAATCTGCAGCTTGCAGTGAAAGCGCTTCCAGAGGGGAGTCTAACGAGGGCAAACATTTGATGGTAGCAGCTTCCCTGCGGGAGATACTCTCTTTGCCATAATCGCCTTATTAGACGCAGTTAAGTTACAATTCAGTACCCTATCCTAAAGCTTGCTGTTAGGAGGGAATCTGCAGCTTGCAGTGAAAGCGCTTCCAGAGGGGAGTCTAATGAGGGCAAACATTTGATGGTAGCAGCTTCCCTGCGGGAGATACTCTCTTTGCCAAAATCGCCTTATTAGCCGCAGTTAAGTTACAATTCAGTACCCTATCCTAAAGCTTGCTGTTAGGAGGGAATCTGCAGCTTGCAGTGAAAGCGCTTCCAGAGGGGAGTCTAATGAGGGCAAACATTTGATGGTAGCAGCTTCCCTGCGGGAGATACTCTCTTTGCTAAAAACGCATTATTAGGCGAAAGTAAGTTACAATTCAGTACCCTATCCTAAAGCTTGCTGTTAGGAGGGAATCTGCAGCTTGCAGTGAAAGTGCTTCAAGAGAGGAATCTAACGAGAGCCAGCATTTGATGGTAGCAGCTACCCTGCGGGAGATAGTCTCTTTTCCAAAATCGCATTATTAGGCGAAAGTAAGATACAATTCAGTACCCTATTCTAAAGCTTGCTGTTAGGAGGGAATCTGCAGCTTGCAGTGAAAGCGCTTCCAGAGGGGAGTCTAACGAGGGCAAACATTTGATGGTAGCAGCTTCCCTGCGGGAGATACTCTCTTTGCCAAAATCGCATTATTAGGCGAAAGTAAGTTACAATTCAGTACCCTATCCTAAAGCTTGCTGTTAGGAAGGAATCTGCAGCTTGCAGTGAAAGCGCTTCCAGAGGGGAGTCTAATGAGGGCAAACATTTGATGGTAGCAGCTTCCCTGCGGGAGATACTCTCTTTGCCAAAATCGCCTTATTAGCCGCAGTTAAGTTACAATTCAGTACCCTATCCTAAAGCTTGCTGTTAGGAGGGAATCTGCAGCTTGCAGTGAAAGCGCTTCCAGAGGGTAGTCTAACGAGGGCAAACATTTGATGGTAGCAGCTTCCCTGCGGGAGATACTCTCTTTGCTAAAAACGCATTATTAGGCGAAAGTAAGTTACAATTCAGTACCCTATCCTAAAGCTTGCTGTTAGGAGGGAATCTGCAGCTTGCAGTGAAAGTGCTTCAAGAGAGGAATCTAACGAGAGCCAGCATTTGATGGTAGCAGCTACCCTGCGGGAGATAGTCTCTTTTCCAAAATCGCATTATTAGGCGAAAGTAAGATACAATTCAGTACCCTATTCTAAAGCTTGCTGTTAGGAGGGAATCTGCAGCTTGCAGTGAAAGCGCTTCCAGAGGGGAGTCTAACGAGGGCAAACATTTGATGGTAGCAGCTTCCCTGCGGGAGATACTCTCTTTGCCAAAAACGCATTATTAGGCGAAAGTAAGTTACAATTCAGTACCCTATCCTAAAGCTTGCTGTTAGGAAGGAATCTGCAGCTTGCAGTGAAAGCGCTTCCAGAGGGGAGTCTAATGAGGGCAAACATTTGATGGTAGCAGCTTCCCTGCGGGAGATATTCTCTTTCCCAAAATCGCATTATTAGGCAAAAGTAAGTTACAATTCAGTACCTTATCCTAAAGCTTCCTGTTAGGAGGGAATCTGCAGCTTGCTGTGAAAGCGCTTCCAGAGGGGAGTCTAATGAGGGCAAACATTTGATGGTAGCAGCTTCCCTGCGGGAGATACTCTCTTTGCCAAAATCGCCTTATTAGCCGCAGTTAAGTTACAATTCAGTACCCTATCCTAAAGCTTGCTGTTAGGAGGGAATCTGCAGCTTGCAGTGAAAGCGCTTCCAGAGGGGAGTCTAATGAGGGCAAACATTTGATGGTAGCAGCTTCCCTGCTGGAGATATTCTCTTTCCCAAAATCGCCGTATTAGCCGCAGATAAGTTACAATTCAGTACCCTTTCCTACAGCTTGCTGTTAGGAGGGAATCTGCAGCTTGCAGTGAAAGCGCTTCCAGAGGGGAGTCTAATGAGGGCAAACATTTGATGGTAGCAGCTTCCCTGCAGGAGATATTCTCTTTCCCAAAATCGCCTTATTAGCCGCAGATAAGTTACAATTCAGTACCCTATCCTAAAGCTTGCTGTTAGGAGGGAATCTGAAGCTTGAAGTGAAAGCGCTTCCAGAGGGGAGTCTAATGAGGGCAAACATTTGATGGTAGCAGCTTCCCTGCGGGAGATACTCTCTTTGCCATAATCGCATTATAAAGCGAAAGTAAGCTACAATTCAGTACCCTATCCTAAAGCTTCCTGTTAGGAGGGAATCTGCAGTTGCAGTGAAAGCGCTTCCAGAGGGGAGTCTAACGAGGGAAAACATTTGATGGTAGCAGCTTCCCTGCGGGAGATACTCTCTTTGCCAAAATCGCATTATTAGGCGAAAGTAAGTTACAATTAAGTACCCTATCCTAAAGCTTGCTGTTAGGAGGGAATCTGCAGCTTGCAGTGAAAGCGCTTCCAGAGGGGAGTCTAACGAGGGCAAACATTTGATGGTAGCAGCTTCCCTGCGGGAGATACTCTCTTTGCCATAATCGCCTTATTAGAAGCAGTGAAGTTACAATTCAGTACCCTATCCTAAAGCTTGCTGTTAGGAGGGAATCTGCAGCTTGCAGTGAAAGCGCTTCCAGAGGGGAGTCTAATGAGGGCAAACATTTGATGGTAGCAGCTTCCCTGCGGGAGATATTCTCTTTGCCAAAATCGCATTATTAGGCGAAAATAAGATACAATTCAGTACCCTATCCTAAAGCTTGCTGTTAGGAGGGAATCTGCAGCTTGCAGTGAAAGCGCTTCCAGAGGGGAGTCTAATGAGGGCAAACATTTGATGGTAGCAGCTTCCCTGCGGGAGATACTCTCTTTGCCAAAATCGCATTATTAGGCGAAATTAAGTTACAATTCAGTACCCTATCCTAAAGCTTGCTGTTAGGAGGGAATCTGTAGCTTGCAGTGAAAGCGCTTCCAGAGGGGAGTCTAATGAGGGCAAACATTTGATGGTAGCAGCTTCCCTGCGGGAGATACTCTCTTTGCCAAAATCGCATTATTAGGCGAAAGTAAGTTACAATTCAGTACCCTATCCTAAAGCTTGCTGTTAGGAGGGAATCTGCAGCTTGCAGTGAAAGCGCTTCCAGAGGGGAGTCTAACGAGGGAAAACATTTGATGGTAGCAGCTTCCCTGCGGGAGATACTCTCTTTGCCAAAATCGCATTATTAGGCGAAAGTAAGTTACAATTAAGTACCCTATCCTAAAGCTTGCTGTTAGGAGGGAATCTGCAGCTTGCAGTGAAAGCGCTTCCAGAGGGGAGTCTAACGAGGGCAAACATTTGATGGTAGCAGCTTCCCTGCGGGAGATACTCTCTTTGCCATAATCGCCTTATTAGACGCAGTTAAGTTACAATTCAGTACCCTATCCTAAAGCTTGCTGTTAGGAGGGAATCTGCAGCTTGCAGTGAAAGCGCTTCCAGAGGGGAGTCTAATGAGGGCAAACATTTGATGGTAGCAGCTTCCCTGCGGGAGATACTCTCTTTGCCAAAATCGCCTTATTAGCCGCAGTTAAGTTACAATTCAGTACCCTATCCTAAAGCTTGCTGTTAGGAGGGAATCTGCAGCTTGCAGTGAAAGCGCTTCCAGAGGGGAGTCTAATGAGGGCAAACATTTGATGGTAGCAGCTTCCCTGCGGGAGATACTCTCTTTGCTAAAAACGCATTATTAGGCGAAAGTAAGTTACAATTCAGTACCCTATCCTAAAGCTTGCTGTTAGGAGGGAATCTGCAGCTTGCAGTGAAAGTGCTTCAAGAGAGGAATCTAACGAGAGCCAGCATTTGATGGTAGCAGCTACCCTGCGGGAGATAGTCTCTTTTCCAAAATCGCATTATTAGGCGAAAGTAAGATACAATTCAGTACCCTATTCTAAAGCTTGCTGTTAGGAGGGAATCTGCAGCTTGCAGTGAAAGCGCTTCCAGAGGGGAGTCTAACGAGGGCAAACATTTGATGGTAGCAGCTTCCCTGCGGGAGATACTCTCTTTGCCAAAATCGCATTATTAGGCGAAAGTAAGTTACAATTCAGTACCCTATCCTAAAGCTTGCTGTTAGGAAGGAATCTGCAGCTTGCAGTGAAAGCGCTTCCAGAGGGGAGTCTAATGAGGGCAAACATTTGATGGTAGCAGCTTCCCTGCGGGAGATACTCTCTTTGCCAAAATCGCCTTATTAGCCGCAGTTAAGTTACAATTCAGTACCCTATCCTAAAGCTTGCTGTTAGGAGGGAATCTGCAGCTTGCAGTGAAAGCGCTTCCAGAGGGTAGTCTAACGAGGGCAAACATTTGATGGTAGCAGCTTCCCTGCGGGAGATACTCTCTTTACTAAAAACGCATTATTAGGCGAAAGTAAGTTACAATTCAGTACCCTATCCTAAAGCTTGCTGTTAGGAGGGAATCTGCAGCTTGCAGTGAAAGTGCTTCAAGAGAGGAATCTAACGAGAGCCAGCATTTGATGGTAGCAGCTACCCTGCGGGAGATAGTTTCTTTTCCAAAATCGCATTATTAGGCAAAAGTAAGATACAATTCAGTACCCTATTCTAAAGCTTGCTGTTAGGAGGGAATCTGCAGCTTGCAGTGAAAGCGCTTCCAGAGGGGAGTCTAACGAGGGCAAACATTTGATGGTAGCAGCTTCCCTGCGGGAGATACTCTCTTTGCCAAAAACGCATTATTAGGCGAAAGTAAGTTACAATTCAGTACCCTATCCTAAAGCTTGCTGTTAGGAAGGAATCTGCAGCTTGCAGTGAAAGCGCTTCCAGAGGGGAGTCTAATGAGGGCAAACATTTGATGGTAGCAGCTTCCCTGCGGGAGATATTCTCTTTCCCAAAATCGCATTATTAGGCAAAAGTAAGTTACAATTCAGTACCTTATCCTAAAGCTTCCTGTTAGGAGGGAATCTGCAGCTTGCTGTGAAAGCGCTTCCAGAGGGGAGTCTAATGAGGGCAAACATTTGATGGTAGCAGCTTCCCTGCGGGAGATACTCTCTTTGCCAAAATCGCCTTATTAGCCGCAGTTAAGTTACAATTCAGTACCCTATCCTAAAGCTTGCTGTTAGGAGGGAATCTGCAGCTTGCAGTGAAAGCGCTTCCAGAGGGGAGTCTAATGAGGGCAAACATTTGATGGTAGCAGCTTCCCTGCTGGAGATATTCTCTTTCCCAAAATCGCCGTATTAGCCGCAGATAAGTTACAATTCAGTACCCTTTCCTACAGCCTGCTGTTAGGAGGGAATCTGCAGCTTGCAGTGAAAGCGCTTCCAGAGGGGAGTCTAATGAGGGCAAACATTTGATGGTAGCAGCTTCCCTGCGGGAGATATTCTCTTTCCCAAAATCGCCTTATTAGCCGCAGATAAGTTACAATTCAGTACCCTATCCTAAAGCTTGCTGTTAGGAGGGAATCTGAAGCTTGAAGTGAAAGCGCTTCCAGAGGGGAGTCTAATGAGGGCAAACATTTGATGGTAGCAGCTTCCCTGCGGGAGATACTCTCTTTGCCATAATCGCATTATAAAGCGAAAGTAAGTTACAATTCAGTACCCTATCCTAAAGCTTCCTGTTAGGAGGGAATCTGCAGTTGCAGTGAAAGCGCTTCCAGAGGGGAGTCTAACGAGGGAAAACATTTGATGGTAGCAGCTTCCCTGCGGGAGATACTCTCTTTGCCAAAATCGCATTATTAGGCGAAAGTAAGTTACAATTAAGTACCCTATCCTAAAGCTTGCTGTTAGGAGGGAATCTGCAGCTTGCAGTGAAAGCGCTTCCAGAGGGGAGTCTAACGAGGGCAAACATTTGATGGTAGCAGCTTCCCTGCGGGAGATACTCTCTTTGCCATAATCGCCTTATTAGAAGCAGTTAAGTTACAATTCAGTACCCTATCCTAAAGCTTGCTGTTAGGAGGGAATCTGCAGCTTGCAGTGAAAGCGCTTCCAGAGGGGAGTCTAATGAGGGCAAACATTTGATGGTAGCAGCTTCCCTGCGGGAGATACTCTCTTTGCCAAAATCGCATTATTAGGCGAAAGTAAGTTACAATTCAGTAGCCTATCCTAAAGCTTGCTGTTAGGAGGGAATCTGCAGCTTGCAGTGAAAGCGCTTCCAGAGGGGAGTCTAATGAGGGCAAACATTTGATGGTAGCAGCTTCCCTGCGGGAGATACTCTCTTTGCCAAAATCGCATTATTAGGCGAAATTAAGTTACAATTCAGTACCCTATCCTAAAGCTTGCTGTTAGGAGGGAATCTGTAGCTTGCAGTGAAAGCGCTTCCAGAGGGGAGTCTAATGAGGGCAAACATTTGATGGTAGCAGCTTCCCTGCGGGAGATAGTCTCTTTCCCAAAAGCGCCTTATTAGCCGCAGTTAAGAAACAATTCAGTACCCTATCCTAAAGCTTGCTGTTAGGAGGGAATCTGCAGCTTGCAGTGAAAGCGCTTCCAGAGGGGAGTCTAACGAGGGCAAACATTTGATGGTAGCAGCTTCCCTGCGGGAGATATTCTCTTTCCCACAAGCGCCTTATTAGCCGCAGTTAAGATACAATTCAGTACCCTATCCTAAAGCTTGCTGTTAGGAGGGAATCTGCAGCTTGCAGTGAAAGCGCTTCCAGAGGGGAGTCTAACGAGGGCAAACATTTGATGGTAGCAGCTTCCCTGCGGGAGATACTCTCTTTCCCATAATCGCCTTATTAGACGCAGTTAAGTTACAATTCAGTACCCTATCCTAAAGCTTGCTGTTAGGAGGGAATCTGCAGCTTGCAGTGAAAGCGCTTCCAGAGGGGAGTCTAATGAGGGCAAACATTTGATGGTAGCAGCTTCCCTGCGGGAGATACTCTCTTTGCCAAAATCGCATTATTAGGCGAAAGTAAGTTACAATTCAGTACCCTATCCTAAAGCTTGCTGTTAGGAGGGAATCTGCAGCTTGCAGTGAAAGCGCTTCCAGAGGGGAGTCTAATGAGGGCAAACATTTGATGGTAGCAGCTTCCCTGCGGGAGATATTCTCTTTCCCAAAATCGCATTATTAGGCGAAAGTAAGTTACAATTCAGTACCTTATCCTAAAGCTTGCTGTTAGGAGGGAATCTGCAGCTTCCTGTGAAAGCGCTTCCAGAGGGGAGTCTAATGAGGGCAAACATTTGATGGTAGCAGCTTCCCTGCGGGAGATGCTCTCTTTGCCAAAATCGCATTATTAGCCCCAGTTAAGATACAATTCAGTACCCTATCCTAAAGCTTGCTGTTAGGAGGGAACCTGCAGCTTGCAGTGAAAGCGCTTCCAGAGGGGAGTCTAACGAGGGCAAACATTTGATGGTAGCAGCTTCCCTGTGGGAGATACTCTCTTTGATAAAAACGACTTATTAGGCGAAAGTAAGATACAATTCAGTACCCTATCCTAAAGCTTGCTGTTAGGAGGGAATCTGCAGCTTGCAGTGAAAGCGCTTCCAGAGGGGAGTCTAACGAGGGCAAACATTTGATGGTAGCAGCTTCCCTGTGGGAGATACTCTCTTTGCTAAAAACGCCTTATTAGGCGAAAGTAAGTTACAATTCAGTACCCTATCCTAAAGCTTGCTGTTAGGAGGGAATCTGCAGCTTGCAGTGAAAGCGCTTCCAGAGGGGAGTCTAATGAGGGCAAACATTTGATGGTAGCAGCTTCCCTGCGGGAGATACTCTCTTTGCCAAAATCGCATTATTAGCTGCAGTTAAGATACAATTCAGTACTCTATCCTAAAGCTTGCTGTTAGGAGGGAATCTGCAGCTTGCAGTGAAAGCGCTTCCAGAGGGGAGTCTAATGAGGGCAAACACTTGATGGTAGCAGCTTCCTTGCGGGAGATACTCTCTTTGCCAAAATCGCATTATTAGGCGAAAGTAAGTTACAATTCAGTACCCTATCCTAAAGCTTGCTGTTAGGAGGGCATCTGCAGCTTGCAGTGAAAGTGCTTCAAGAGAGGAATCTAACGAGAGCCAGCATTTGATGGTAGCAGCTTCCCTGTGGGAGATACTCTCTTTGCCATAATCGCATTATTAGGCGAAAGTACGTTACAATTCAGTACCTTATCCTAAAGCTTGCTGTTAGGAGGGAATCTGCAGCTTGTAGTGAAAGCGCTTCCAGAGGGGAGTCTAATGAGGGCAAACATTTGATGGTAGCAGCTTCCCTGTGGGAGATACTCTCTTTGCTAAAAACGCCTTATTAGGCGAAAGTAAGTTACAATTCAGTACCCTATCCTAAAGCTTGCTGTTAGGAGGGAATCTGCAGCTTGCAGTGAAAGCGCTTCCAGAGGGGAGTCTAATGAGGGCAAACATTTGATGGTAGCAGCTTCCCTGCGGGAGATACTCTCTTTTCCAAAATCGCATTATTAGGCGAAAGTAAGTTATAATTCAGTACACTATCCTAAAGCTTGCTGTTAGGAGGGAATCTGCAGCTTGCAGTGAAAGCGCTTCCGGAGGGAAGTCTAACGAGGGCAAACATTTGATGGTAGCAGCTTCCCTGCGGGAGATACTCTCTTTGCCATAATCGCATTATTAGGCGAAAGTAAGATACAATTCAGTACCCTATCCTAAAGCTTGCTGTTAGGAGGGAATCTGCAGCTTGCAGTGAAAGCGCTTCCAGAGGGGAGTCTAATGAGGGCAAACATTTGATGGTAGCAGCTTCCCTGCGGGAGATACTCTCTTTGCCAAAATCGCATTATTAGGCGAAAGTAAGATACAATTCAGTACCCTATCCTAAAGCTTGCTGTTAGGAGGGAATCTGCAGATTGCAGTGAAAGCGCTTCCAGAGGGGAGTCTAAGGAGGGCAAACACTTGATGGTAGCAGCTTCCTTGCGGGAGATACTCTCTTTGCCAAAATCGCATTATTAGGCGAAAGTAAGTTACAATTCAGTACCCTATCCTAAAGCTTGCTGTTAGGAGGGAATCTGCAGCTTGCAGTAAAGTGCTTCAAGAGAGGAATCTAACGAGAGCCAGCATTTGATGGTAGCAGCTTCCCTGTGGGAGATACTCTATTTGATAAAAACGCCTTTTTAGGCGAAAGTAAGTTACAATTCAGTACCCTATCGTAAAGCTTGCTGTTAGGAGGGAATCTGCAGCTTGCAGTGAAAGCGCTTCCAGAGGGGAGTCTAACGAGGGCAAACATTTGATGGTAGCAGCTTCCTTGTGGGAGATACTCTCTTTGCTAAAAACCCCTTTTTAGGCGAAAGTAAGTTACAATTCAGTACCCTATCCTAAAGCTTGCTGTTAGGAGGGAATCTGCAGCTTGCAGTGAAAGCGCTTCCAGAGGGGAGTCTAACGAGGGCAAACATTTGATGGTAGCAGCTTCCCTGTGGGAGATACTCTCTTTGCTAAAAACGCCTTATTAGCCGAAAGTAAGTTACAATTCAGTACCCTATCCTAAAGCTTGCTGTTAGGAGGGAATCTGCAGCTTGCAGTGAAAGCGCTTCCAGAGGGGAGTCTAATGAGGGCAAACACTTGATGGTAGCAGCTTCCTTGCGGGAGATACTCTCTTTGCCAAAATCGCATTATTAGGCGAAAGTAAGTTACAATTCAGTACCCTATCCTAAAGCTTGCTGTTAGGAGGGAATCTGCAGCTTGCAGTGAAAATGCTTCAAGAGAGGAATCTAAAGAGAGCCAGCATTTGACGGTAGCAGCTTCCCTGTGGGAGATACTCTCTTTGCCAAAATCGCATTATTAGGCGAAAGTAAGATACAATTCAGTACACTATCCTAAAGCTTGCTGTTAGGAGGGAATCTGCAGCTTGCAGTGAAAGCGCTTCCAGAGGGGAGTCTAACGAGGGCAAACATTTGATGGTAGCAGCTTCCCTGCGGGAGATACTCTCTTTGCCAAAATCGCATTATTAGGCGAAAGTAAGTTACAATTCAGTACCCTATCCTAAAGCTTGCTGTTAGGAGGGAATCTGCAGCTTGCAGTGAAAGCGCTTCCAGAGGGGAGTCTAATGAGGGCAAACATTTGATGGTAGCAGCTTCCCTGCGGGAGATAATCTCTTTTCCAATTTTTCCTTATTAGCCGCAGTTAAGTGACAATTCAGTACCCTATCGTAAAGCTTGCTGTTAGGAGGGAATCTGCAGCTTGCAGTGAAAGCGTTTCCAGAGGGGAGTCTAACGAGGGCAAACATTTGATGGTAGCATCTTCCCTGTGGGAGATACTCTCTTTGCCAAAATCGCATTATTAGGCGAAAGTAAGATACAATTCAGTACCCTATCCTAAAGCTTGCTGTTAGGAGGGAATCTGCAGCTTACAGTGAAAGCGCTTCCAGAGGGGAGTCTAACGAGGGCAAACATTTGATGGTAGCAGCTTCCCTGCGGGAGATAATCTCTTTTCCAATTTTTCCTTATTAGCCGCAGTTAAGTGACAATTCAGTACCCTATCCTAAAGCTTGCTGTTAGGAGGGAATCTGCAGCTTGCAGTGAAAGCGTTTCCAGAGGGGAGTCTAACGAGGGCAAACATTTGATGGTAGCATCTTCCCTGTGGGAGATACTCTCTTTGCCAAAATCGCATTATTAGGCGAAAGTAAGATACAATTCAGTACCCTATCCTAAAGCTTGCTGTTAGGAGGGAATCTGCAGCTTGCAGTCAAAGTGCTTCCAGAGGGGAGTCTAATGAGGGCAAACATTTGATGGTAGCAGCTTCCCTGCGGGAGATACTCTCTCTGCCAAAATCGCCTTATTAGCCGCAGTTAAGATACAATTCAGTACCCTATCCTAAAGCTTGCTGTTAGGAGGGAATCTGCAGCTTGCAGTGAAAGCGCTTCCAGAGGGGAGTCTAATGAGGGCAAACATTTGATGGTAGCAGCTGCCCTGCGGGAGATACTCTCTTTGCCAAAATCGCATTATTAGGCAAAAGTAAGTTACAATTCAGTACCCTATCCTGAAGCTAGCTGTTAGGAGGGAATCTGCAGCTTGCAGTGAAAGCGCTTCCAGAGGAGAGTCTAAAGAGGGCAAATATTTGATGGTAGCAGCTTCCCTGCGGGAGATACTCTCTTTGCCAATATCACCTTATTAGCCGAAACTAAGTTACAATTCAGTACCCTATCCTAAAGCTTGCTGTTAGGAGGGAATCTGCAGCTTGCAGTGAAAGCGCTTCCAGAGGGGAGTCTAATGAGGGCAAACATTTGATGGTAGCAGCTTCCCTGCGGGAGATACTCTCTTTGCCAAAATCGCATTATTAGCCGCAGTTAAGTTACAATTCAGTACCCTATCCTAAAGCTTGCTGTTAGGAGGGAATCTGCAGCTTGCAGTGAAAGCGCTTCCAGAGGGGAGTCTAATGAGGGCAAACATTTGATGGTAGCAGCTTCCCTGCGGGAGATACTCTCTTTTCCAAAATCGCATTATTAGGCGAAAGTAAGTTACAATTCAGTACCCTATCCTGAAGCTAGCTGTTAGGAGGGAATCTGCAGCTTGCAGTGAAAGCGCTTCCAGAGGAGAGTCTAAAGAGGGCAAACATTTGATGGTAGCAGCTTCCCTGCGGGAGATATTCTCTTTCCCAAAATCGCCTTATTAGCTGCAGTTAAGTTAAATTCAGTACCCTATCCTAAAGCTTGCTGTTAGGAGGGAATCTGCAGCTTGCAGTGAAAGCGCTTCCAGAGGGGAGTCTAACGAGGGCAAACATTTGATGGTAGCAGCTTCCCTGCGGCAGATACTCTCTTTGCTAAAAACGCATTATTAGGCGAAAGTAAGTTACAATTCAGTACCCTATCCTAAAGCTTGCTGTTAGGAGGGAATCTGCAGCTTGCAGTGAAAGTGCTTCAAGAGAGGAATCTAACGAGAGCCAGCATTTGATGGTAGCAGCTTCCCTGCGGGAGATACTCTCTTTGCCAAAATCGCATTATTAGGCGAAAGTAAGTTTCAATTCAGTACCCTATCCTAAAGCTTGCTGTTAGGAGGGAATCTGAAGCTTGCAGTGAAAGCGCTTCCAGAGAGGAGTCTAATGAGGGCAAACATTTGATGGTAGCAGCTTCCCTGCGGGAGATACTCTCTTTGCCAAAATCGCCTTATTAGCCGCAGTTAAGTTACAATTCAGTACCCTATCCTAAAGCTTGCTGTTAGGAGGGAATCTGCAGCTTGCAGTGAAAGCGCTTCCAGAGGGGAGTCTAATGAGTGCAAACATTTGATGGTAGCAGCTTCCCTGCGGGAGATACTCTCTTTGCCAAAATCGCATTATTCGCCGCAGTTAAGTTACAATTCAGTACACTATCCTATAGCTTGCTGTTAGGAGGGAATCTGCAGATTGCAGTGAAAGCGCTTCCAGAGGGGAGACTAATGAGGGCAAACACTTGATGGTAGCAGCTTCCTTGCGGGAGATACTCTCTTTGCCAAAATCGCATTATTAGGCGAAAGTAAGTTACAATTCAGTACCCTATCCTAAAGCTTGCTGTTAGGAGGGAATCTGCAGCTTGCAGTGAAAATGCTTCAAGAGAGGAATCTAACGAGAGCCAGCATTTGACGGTAGCAGCTTCCCTGTGGGAGATACTCTCTTTGCCAAAATCGCATTATTAGGCGAAAGTAAGATACAATTCAGTACACTATCCTAAAGCTTGCTGTTAGGAGGGAATCTGCAGCTTGCAGTGAAAGCGCTTCCAGAGGGGAGTCTAATGAGGGCAAACATTTGATGGTAGCAGCTTCCCTGCGGGAGATATTCTCTTTGCTAAAAACGCCTTATTAGGCGAAAGTAAGTTACAATTCAGTACCCTATCCTAAAGCTTGCTGTTAGGAGGGAATCTGCAGCTTGCAGTGAAAGTGCTTCAAGAGAGGAATCTAATGAGGGCAAACATTTGATGGTAGCAGCTTCCCTGCGGGAGATACTCTCTCTGCCAAAATCGCCTTATTAGCCGCAGTTAAGATACAATTCAGTACCCTATCCTAAAGCTTGCTGTTAGGAGGGAATCTGCAGCTTGCAGTGAAAGCGCTTCCAGAGGGGAGTCTAATGAGGGCAAACATTTGATGGTAGCAGCTGCCCTGTGGGAGATACTCTCTTTGCCAAAATCGCATTATTAGGCGAAAGTAAGATACAATTCAGTACCCTATCCTAAAGCTTGCTGTTAGGAGGGAATCTGCAGCTTGCAGTCAAAGTGCTTCCAGAGGGGAGTCTAATGAGGGCAAACATTTGATGGTAGCAGCTTCCCTGCGGGAGATACTCTCTTTGCCAAAACCGCATTATTAGCCGCAGTTAAGTTACAATTCAGTACCCTATCCTAAAGCTTGCTGTTAGGAGGGAATCTGCAGCTTGCAGTGAAAGCGCTTCCAGAGGGGAGTCTAATGAGGGCAAACATTTGATGGTAGCAGCTTCCCTGCGGGAGATACTCTCTTTTCCAAAATCGCATTATTAGGCGAAAGTAAGTTACAATTCAGTACCCTATCCTGAAGCTAGCTGTTAGGAGGGAATCTGCAGCTTGCAGTGAAAGCGCTTCCAGAGGAGAGTCTAAAGAGGGCAAACACTTGATGGTAGCAGCTTCCCTGCTGGAGATATTCTCTTTCCCAATATCGCCTTATTAGCTGCAGTTAAGTTAAATTCAGGACACTATCCTAAAGCTTGCTGTTAGGAGGGAATCTGCAGCTTGCAGTGAAAGCGCTTCCAGAGGGGAGTCTAACGAGGGCAAACATTTGATGGTAGCAGCTTCCCTGCGGCAGATATTCTCTTTGCTAAAAACGCATTATTAGGCGAAAGTAAGTTACAATTCAGTACCCTATCCTAAAGCTTGCTGTTAGGAGGGAATCTGCAGCTTGCAGTGAAAGTGCTTCAAGAGAGGAATCTAACGAGAGCCAGCATTTGATGGTAGCAGCTTCCCTGCGGGAGATACTCTCTTTGCCAAAATCGCATTATTAGGCGAAAGTAAGTTTCAATTCAGTACCCTATCCTAAAGCTTGCTGTTAGGAGGGAATCTGAAGCTTGCAGTGAAAACGCTTCCAGAGGGGAGTCTAATGAGGGCAAACATTTGATGGTAGCAGCTTCCCTGCGGGAGATACTCTCTTTGCCAAAATCGCCTTATTAGCCGCAGTTAAGTTACAATTCAGTACCCTATCCTAAAGCTTGCTGTTAGGAGGGAATCTGCAGCTTGCAGTGAAAGCGCTTCCAGATGGGAGTCTAATGAGTGCAAACATTTGATGGTAGCAGCTTCCCTGCGGGAGATACTCTCTTTGCCAAAATCGCATTATTCGCCGCAGTTAAGTTACAATTCAGTACACTATCCTATAGCTTGCTGTTAGGAGGGAATCTGCAGATTGCAGTGAAAGCGCTTCCAGAGGGGAGTCTAAGGAGGGCAAACACTTGATGGTAGCAGCTTCCTTGCGGGAGATACTCTCTTTGCCAAAATCGCATTATTAGGCGAAAGTAAGTTACAATTCAGTACCCTATCCTAAAGCTTGCTGTTAGGAGGGAATCTGCAGCTTGCAGTAAAGTGCTTCAAGAGAGGAATCTAACGAGAGCCAGCATTTGATGGTAGCAGCTTCCCTGTGGGAGATACTCTCTTTTCCAAAATCGAATTATTAGGCGAAAGTAAGTTACAATTCAGTACCCTATCCTAAAGATTGCTGTTAGGAGGGAATCTGCAGCTTGCAGTGAAAGCGCTTCCAGAGGGGAGTCTAACGAGGGCAAACATTTGATGGTAGCAGCTTCCCTGCGGGAGATACTCTCTTTGCCAAAATCGCATTATTAGGCGAAAGTAAGTTACAATTCAGTACCCTATCCTAAAGCTTGCTGTTAGGAGGGAATCTGCAGCTTGCAGTGAAAGCGCTTCCAGAGGGGAGTCTAATGAGGGCAAACATTTGATGGTAGCAGCTTCCCTGCGGGAGATACTCTCTTTATTAAAAACGCATTTTTAAGCGAGAGTAAGTTACAATTCAGTACAGTGTCCTACAGCTTGCTGTTAGGAGGGAATCTGCAGCTTGCAGTGAAAGCGCTTCCAGAGGAGAGTCTAAAGAGGGCAAACATTTGATGGTAGCAGCTTCCCTGCGGGAGATATTCTCTTTCCCAAAATCGCCTTATTAGCTGCAGTTAAGTTAAATTCAGGACACTATCCTAAAGCTTGCTGTTAGGAGGGAATCTGCAGCTTGCAGTGAAAGCGCTTCCAGAGGGGAGTCTAACGAGGGCAAACATTTGATGGTAGCAGCTTCCCTGCGGCAGATACTCTCTTTGCTAAAAACGCATTATTAGGCGAAAGTAAGTTACAATTCAGTACCCTATCCTAAAGCTTGCTGTTAGGAGGGAATCTGCAGCTTGCAGTGAAAGTGCTTCAAGAGAGGAATCTAACGAGAGCCAGCATTTGAAGGTAGCAGCTTCCCTGTGGGAGATACTCTCTTTTCCAAAATCGAATTATTAGGCGAAAGTAAGTTACAATTCAGTACCCTATCCTAAAGATTGCTGTTAGGAGGGAATCTGCAGCTTGCAGTGAAAGCGCTTCCAGAGGGGAGTCTAACGAGGGCAAACATTTGATGGTAGCAGCTTCCCTGCGGGAGATACTCTCTTTGCCAAAATCGCATTATTAGGCGAAAGTAAGTTACAATTCAGTACCCTATCCTAAAGCTTGCTGTTAGGAGGGAATCTGCAGCTTGCAGTGAAAGCGCTTCCAGAGGGTAGTCTAACGAGGGAAAACATTTGATGGTAGCAGCTTCCCTGTGGGAGATACTCTCTTTGATAAAAACTCCTTTTTAGGCGAAAGTAAGTTACAATTCAGTACCCTATCGTAAAGCTTGCTGTTAGGAGGGAATCTGCAGCTTGCAGTGAAAGCGCTTCCAGAGGGAAGTCTAACGAGGGCAAACATTTGATGGTAGCAGCTTCCCTGTGGGAGATACTCTCTTTGCTAAAAGCGCCTTATTAGGCGAAAGTAAGTTACAATTCAGTACCCTATCCTAAAGCTTGCTGTTAGGAGGGAATCTGCAGCTTGCAGTGAAAGCGCTTCCAGAGGGGAGTCTAATGAGGGCAAACATTTGATGGTAGCAGCTTCCCTGCGGGAGATACTCTCTTTGCCAAAATCGCATTATTAGGCGAAAGTAAGTTACAATTCAGTACCCTATCCTAAAGCTTGCTGTTAGGAGGGAATCTGCAGCTTGCAGTGAAAGCGCTTCCAGAGGGGAGTCTAATGAGGGCAAACACTTCATCGTAGCAGCTTCCTTGCGGGAGATATTCTCTTTGTCAAAATCGCATTATTAGGCGAAAGTAAGTTACAATTCAGTACCCTATCCTAAAGCTTGCTGTTAGGAGGGAATCTGCAGCTTGCAGTCAAAGCGCTTCCAGAGGGGAGTCTAACGAGGGCAAACATTTGATGGTAGCAGCTTCCCTGTGGGAGATACTCTCTTTGCTAAAAACGCCTTATTAGGCGAAAGTAAGTTACAATTCAGTACCCTATCCTAAAGCTTGCTGTTAGGAGGGAATCTGCAGCTTGCAGTGAAAGCGCTTCCAGAGGGGAGTCTAATGAGGGCAAACATTTGATGGTAGCAGCTTCCCTGCGGGAGATACTCTCTTTATTAAAAACGCATTTTTAGGCGAGAGTAAGTTACAATTCAGTACAGTGTCCTACAGCTTGCTGTTAGGAGGGAATCTGCAGCTTGCAGTGAAAGCGCTTCCAGAGGGGAGTCTAATGAGGGCAAACATTTGATGGTAGCAGCTTCCCTGTGGGAGATACTCTCTTTGCCAAAATCGCATTATTAGCTGCAGTTAAGATACAATTCAGTACCCTATCCTAAAGCTTGCTGTTAGGAGGGAATCTGCAGCTTGCAGTGAAAGCGCTTCCAGAGGGGAGACTAATGAGGGCAAACACTTGATGGTAGCAGCTTCCTTGCGGGAGATACTCTCTTTGCCAAAATCGCATTATTAGACGAAAGTAAGTTACAATTCAGTACCCTATCCTAAAGCTTGCTGTTAGGAGGGAATCTGCAGCTTGCAGTGAAAGTGCTTCAAGAGAGGAATCTAACGAGAGCCAGCATTTGATGGTAGCAGCTTCCCTGTGGGAGATATTCTCTTTGCCAAAATCGCATTTTTAGGCGAAAGTAAGATACAATTCAGTACACTATCCTAAAGCTTGCTGTTAGGAGGGAATCTGCAGCTTGCAGTGAAAGCGCTTCCAGAGGGGAGTCTAATGAGGGCAAACATTTGATGGTAGCAGCTTCCCTGCGGGAGATATTCTCTTTGCTAAAAACGCCTTATTAGGCGAAAGTAAGTTACAATTCAGTACCCTATCCTAAAGCTTGCTGTTAGGAGGGAATCTGCAGCTTGCAGTGAAAGCGCTTCCAGAGGGGAGTCTAATGAGGGCAAACATTTGATGGTAGCAGCTTCCCTGCGGGAGATACTCTCTTTGCCAAAATCGCATTATTAGGCGAAAGTAAGTTACAATTCAGTACCCTATCCTAAAGCTTGCTGTTAGGAGGGCATCTGCAGCTTGCAGTGAAAGCGCTTCCAGATGGGAGTCTAATGAGGGCAAACATTTGATGGTAGCAGCTTACCTGCGGGAGATACTCTCTTTTCCAAAATCGAATTATTAGGCGAAAGTAAGTTACAATTCAGTACCCTATCCTGAAGCTAGCTGTTAGGAGGGAATCTGCAGCTTGCAGTGAAAGCGCTTCCAGAGGAGAGTCTAAAGAGGGCAAATATTTGATGGTAGCAGCTTCCCTGCGGGAGATACTCTCTTTGCCAATATCGCCTTATTAGCCGAAACTAAGTTACAATTCAGTACCCTATCCTAAAGCTTGCTGTTAGGAGGGAATCTGCAGCTTGCAGTGAAAGCGCTTCCAGATGGGAGTCTAATGAGGGCAAACATTTGATGGTAGCAGCTTCCATGCGGGAGATACTCTCTTTGCCAAAATCGCATTATTAGCCGCAATTAAGTTACAATTCAGTACCCTATCCTAAAGCTTGCTGTTAGGAGGGAATCTGCAGCTTGCAGTGAAAGCGCTTCCAGAGGGGAGTCTAATGAGGGCAAAGATTTGATGGTAGCAGCTTCCCTGCGGGAGATATTCTCTTTCCCAAAATCGCCTTATTAGCTGCAGTATAAGTTACAATTCAGGACCCTATCCTAAAGCTTGCTGTTAGGAGGGAATCTGCAGCTTGCAGTGAAAGCGCTTCCAGAGGGGAGTCTAACGAGGGCAAACATTTGATGGTAGCAGCTTCCCTGCGGCAGATACTCTCTTTGCTAAAAACGCATTATTAGGCGAAAGTAAGTTACAATTCAGTACCCTATCCTAAAGCTTGCTGTTAGGAGGGAATCTGCAGCTTGCAGTGAAAGTGCTTCAAGAGAGGAATCTAACGAGAGCCAGCATTTGATGGTAGCAGCTTCCCTGTGGGAGATAGTCTCTTTGCTAAAATCGCATTATTAGGCGAAAGTAAGATACAATTCAGTACCCTATCCTAAAGCTTGCTGTTAGGAGGGAATCTGCAGTTTGCAGTGAAAGCGCTTCCAGAGGGGAGTCTAACGAGGGCAAACATTTGATGGTAGCAGCTTCCCTGCGGGAGATACTCTCTTTGCCAAAATCGCATTATTAGGCGAAAGTAAGTTTCAATTCAGTACCCTATCCTAAAGCTTGCTGTTAGGAGGGAATCTGCAGCTTGCAGTGAAAGCGCTTCCAGAGGGGAGTCTAACGAGGGCAAACATTTGATGGTAGCAGCTTCCCTGCGGGAGATATTCTCTTTTCCAATTTTGCCTTATTAGCCGCAGTTAAGTGACAATTCAGTACCCTATCCTAAAGCTTGCTGTTAGGAGGGAATCTGCAGCTTGCAGTGAAAGCGCTTCCAGAGGGGAGTCTAACGAGGGCAAACATTTGATGGTAGCAGCTTCCCTGTGGGAGATACTCTCTTTGCCAAAATCGCATTATTAGCCGCAATTAAGTTACAATTCAGTACCCTATCCTAAAGCTTGCTGTAAGGAGGGAATCTGCAGCTTGCAGTGAAAGCGCTTCCAGAGGGGAGTCTAATGAGGGCAAAGATTTGATGGTAGCAGCTTCCCTGCGGGAGATATTCTCTTTCCCAAAATCGCCTTATTAGCTGCAGAATAAGTTACAATTCAGGACCCTATCCTAAAGCTTGCTGTTAGGAGGGAATCTGCAGCTTGCAGTGAAAGCGCTTCCAGAGGGGAGTCTAACGAGGGCAAACATTTGATGGTAGCAGCTTCCCTGCGGCAGATACTCTCTTTGCTAAAAACGCATTATTGGGCGAAAGTAAGTTACAATTCAGTACCCTATCCTAAAGCTTGCTGTTAGGAGGGAATCTGCAGCTTGCAGTGAAAGTGCTTCAAAAGAGGAATCTAACGAGAGCCAGCATTTGATGGTAGCAGCTTCCCTGTGGGAGATAGTCTCTTTGCTAAAATCGCATTATTAGGCGAAAGTAAGATACAATTCAGTACACTATCCTAAAGCTTGCTGTTAGGAGGGAATCTGCAGCTTGCAGTGAAAGCGCTTCCAGAGGGGAGTCTAACGAGGGCAAACATTTGATGGTAGCAGCTTCCCTGCGGGAGATATTCTCTTTTCCAATTTTGCCTTATTAGCCGCAGTTAAGTGACAATTCAGTACCCTATCCTAAAGCTTGCTGTTAGGAGGGAATCTGCAGCTTGCAGTGAAAGCGCTTCCAGAGGGGAGTCTAATGAGGGCAAACATTTGATGGTAGCAGCTTCCCTGTGGGAGATACTCTCTTTGCAAAAATCGCATTATTAGCAGCAATTAAGTTACAATTCAGTACCCTATCCTAAAGCTTGCTGTTAGGAGGGAATCTGCAGCTTGCAGTGAAAGCGCTTCCAGAGGGGAGTCTAATGAGGGCAAAGATTTGATGGTAGCAGCTTCCCTGCGGGAGATATTCTCTTTCCCAAAATCGCCTTATTAGCTGCAGTATAAGTTACAATTCAGGACCCTATCCTAAAGCTTGCTGTTAGGAGGGAATCTGCAGCTTGCAGTGAAAGCGCTTCCAGAGGGGAGTCTAACGAGGGCAAACATTTGATGGTAGCAGCTTCCCTGTGGGAGATACTCTCTTTGCTAAAAACGCATTATTAGGCGAAAGTAAGTTACAATTCAGTACCCTATTCTAAAGCTTGCTGTTAGGAGGGAATCTGCAGCTTGCAGTGAAAGTGCTTCAAGAGAGGAATCTAACGAGAGCCAGCATTTGATGGTAGCAGCTTCACTGCGGGAGATACTCTCTTTGCCATAATCTCATTATTAGGCGTAAGTAAGTTACAATTCAGTACCCTATCGTAAAGCTTTCTGTTAGGAGGGAATCTGCAGCTTGCAGTGAAAGCGCTTCCAGAGGGGAGTCTAACGAGGGCAAACATTTGATGGTAGCAGCTTCCCTGTGGGAGATACTCTCTTTGCCATAATCGCATTATTAGCCGCAGTTAAGTTACAATTCAGTACCCTATCCTAAAGCTTGCTGTTAGGAGGGAATCTGCAGCTTGCAGTGAAAGCGCTTCCAGAGGGGAGTCTAATGAGGGCAAACATTTGATGGTAGCAGCTTCCCTGCGGGAGATACTCTCTTTGCCAAAATCGCATTATTAGGCGAAAGTAAGTTTCAATTCAGTACACTATCCTAAAGCTTGCTGTTAGGAGGGAATCTGCAGCTTGCAGTGAAAGCGCTTCCAGAGGGGAGTCTAACGAGGGCAAACATTTGATGGTAGCAGCATCCCTGCGGAAGATACTCTCTTTGCCAAAATCGCATTATTAGGCGAAAGTAAGATACAATTCAGTACCCTATCCTAAAGCTTGCTGTTAGGAGGGAATCTGCAGCTTGCAGTGAAAGCGCTTCCAGAGGGGAGTCTAACGAGGGCAAACATTTGATGGTAGCAGCTTCCCTGTGGGAGATACTCTCTTTGCCAAAATCGCATTATTAGGCGAAAGTAAGATACAATTCAGTACCCTATCCTAAAGCTTGCTGTTAGGAGGGAATCTGCAGCTTGCAGTGAAAGCGCTTCCAGAGGGGAGTCTAATGAGGGCAAACATTTGATGGTAGCAGCTTCCCTGCGGGAGATATTCTCTTTCCCAAAAGCGCCTTATTAGCCGCAGTTAAGATACAATTCAGTACCCTATCCTAAAGCTTGCTGTTAGGAGGGAATCTGCAGCTTGCAGTGAAAGCGCTTCCAGAGGGGAGTCTAATGAGGGCAAACATTTGATGGTAGCAGCTTCCCTGCGGGAGATATTCTCTTTCCCAAAATCGCCTTATTAGCTGCAGTTAAGTTACAATTCAGGACCCTATCCTAAAGCTTGCTGTTAGGAGGAAATCTGCAGCTTGCAGTGAAAGCGCTTCCAGAGGGGAGTCTGACGAGGGCAAACATCTGATGGTAGCAGCTTCCCTGCGGCAGATACTCTCTTTGCTAAAAACGCATTATTAGGCGAAAGTAAGTTACAATTCAGTACCCTATCCTAAACCTTGCTGTTAGGAGGGAATCTGCAGCTTGCAGTGAAAGCGCTTCCAGAGAGGAATCTAACGAGAGCCAGCATTTGATGGTAGCAGCTTCCCTGTGGGAGATAGTCTCTTTGCCAAAATCGCATTATTAGGCGAAAGTAAGATACAATTCAGTACACTATCCTAAAGCTTGCTGTTAGGAGGGAATCTGCAGCTTGCAGTGAAAACGCTTCCAGAGGGGAGTCTAATGAGGGCAAACATTTGATGGTAGCAGCTTTCCTGCGGGAGACAGTCTCTTTTCCATAATCGCATTATTAGGCGAAAGTAAGTTACAATTTAGTACACTATCCTAAAGCTTGCTGTTAGGAGGGAATCTGCAGCTTGCAGTGAAAGCGCTTCCAGAGGGGAGTCTAACGAGGGCAAACATTTGATGGTAGCAGCTTCCCTGCGGGAGATACTCTCTTTGCCAAAATCGCATTATTAGGCGAAAGTAAGTTACAATTCAGTACCCTATCCTAAAGCTTGCTGTTAGGAGGGAATCTGCAGCTTGCAGTGAAAGCGCTTCCAGAGGGGAGTCTAATGAGGGAAAACATTTGATGGTAGCAGCTTCCCTGCGGGAGATACTCTCTTTGCCAAAATCTCATTATTAGCCGCAGTTAAGATACAATTCAGTACCCTATCCTAAAGCTTGCTGTTAGGAGGGAATCTGCAGCTTGCAGTCAAAGCGCTTCCAGAGGGGAGTCTAATGAGGGCAAACATTTGATGGTAGCAGCTTCCCTGCGGGAGATACTCTCTTTGCCAAAATCGCATTATTAGGCGAAAGTAAGTTACAATTCAGTACCCTATCCTAAAGCTTGCTGTTAGGAGGGAATCTGCAGCTTGCAGTGAAAGCGCTTCCAGAGGGGAGTCTAATGAGGGCAAACATTTGATGGTAGCAGCTTCCCTGCGGGAGATACTCTCTTTACCAAAATCGCCTTATTAGCCGTAGTTAAGATACAATTCAGTACCCTATCCTAAAGCTTGCTGTTAGGAGGGAATCTGCAGCTTGCAGTGAAAGCGCTTCCAGAGGGGAGTCTAATGAGGGCAAACATTTGATGGTAGCAGCTTCCCTGCGGGAGATACTCTCTTTGCCAAAATCGCATTATTAGGCGAAAGTAAGTTACAATTCAGTACCCTATCCTAAAGCTTGCTGTTAGGAGGGAATCTGAAGCTTGCAGTGAAAGCGCTTCCAGAGGGGAGTCTAACGAGGGCAAAGATTTGATGGTAGCAGCTTCCCTGCGGGAGATAGTCTCTTTGCCAAAATAGCATTATTAGGCGAAAGTAAGATACAATTCAGTACCCTATCCTAAAGCTTGCTGTTAGGAGGGAATCTGCAGCTTGCAGTGAAAGCGCTTCCAGAGGGGAGTCTAACGAGGGCAAACGTTTGATGGTAGCAGCTTCCCTACGGGAGATAGTCTCTTTGGCAAAATCGCCTTATTAGCCGCAGTTAAGTTATAATTCAGTACACTATCCTAAAGATTGCTGTTAGGAGGGAATCTGCAGCTTGCAGTGAAAGCGCTTCCAGAGGGGAGTCTAATGAGGGCAAACATTTGATGGTAGCAGCTTCCCTGCGGGAGATACTCTCTTTGCTAAAAACGCATTGTTAGGCGAAAGTAAGATACAATTCAGTACCCTATCCTAAAGCTTGCTGTTAGGAGGGAATCTGCAGCTTGCAGTGAAAGCGCTTCCAGAGGGGAGTCTAATGAGGGCAAACATTTGATGGTAGCAGCATTCCTGCGGGAGATACTCTCTTTGTCAAAATCGCATTATTAGGCGAAAGTAAGTTACAATTCAGCACCCTATCCTAAAGCTAGCAGTTATGAGGGAATCTGCAGCTTGCAGTGAAAGCGCTTCCAGAGGGGAGTCTAATGAGGGCAAACATTTCATGGTAGCAGCTTCCATGCGGGAGACACTCTCTTTGCCAAAATCGCATTATTAGGCGAAAGTAAGTTACAATTCAGTACCCTATCCTAAAGCTTGCTGTTAGGAGGGAATCTGCAGCTTGCAGTGAAAGCGCTTCCAGAGGGGAGTCTAACGAGGGAAAACATTTGATGGTAGCAGCTTCCCTGCGGGAGATACTGTCTTTTCCAAAATCGCATTATTAGCCGCAGTTAAGTTACAATTCAGTACCCTATCATAAACTTGCTGTTAGGAGGGAATCTGCAGCTTGCAGTGAAAGCGCTTCCAGAGGGTAGTCTAACGAGGGAAAACATTTGATGGTAGCAGCTTCCCTGCGGGAGATACTCTCTTTGCCAAAATCGCATTATTAGGCGAAAGTAAGTTACAATTCAGTACCCTATCCTAAAGCTTGCTGTTAGGAGGGAATCTGCAGCTTGCAGTGAAAGCGCTTCCAGAGGGGAGTCTAATGAGGGCAAACATTTGATGGTAGCAGCTTCCCTGCGGGAGATACTCTCTTTGCCAAAATCGCATTTTTAGGCGAAAGTAAGTTACAATTCAGTACACTATCCTAAAGCTTGCTGTTAGGAGGGAATCTGCAGCTTGCAGTGAAAGCGCTTCCAGAGGGGAGTCTAATGAGGGCAAACATTTGATGGTAGCAGCTTCCCTGCGGGAGATACTCTCTTTGCCATAATCGCATTATTAGGCGAAAGTAAGTTACAATTCAGTACCCTATCCTAAAGCTTGCTGTTAGGAGGGAATCTGCAGCTTGCAGTGAAAGCGCTTCCAGAGGGGAGTCTAACGAGGGCAAACATTTGATGGTAGCAGCTTCCCTGCGGGAGATACTCTCTTTTCCATTATCGCCTTATTAGCCGCAGTTATGTTACAATTCAGTACCCTATCCTAAAGCTTGCTGTTAGGAGGGAATCTGCAGCTTGCAGTGAAAGCGCTTCCAGAGGGGAGTCTAATGAGGGCAAACATTTGATGGTAACAGCTTTCCTGCGGGAGATAGTCTTTTTGCCATAATCGCTTTATTAGGCGAAAGTAAGTTACAATTCAGCACCCTATCCTAAAGCTTGCTGTTAGGAGGGAATCTGCAGCTTGCAGTGAAAGCGCTTCCAGAGGGTAGTCTAACGAGGGCAAACATTTGATGGTAGCAGCTTCCCTGCAGGAGATAGTCTCTTTTCCAAAATCTCATTATTAGGCGAAAGTAAGTTAAAATTCAGCACCCTATCCTAAAGCTAGCTGTTATGAGGGAATCTGCAGCTGGCAGTGAAAGCGCTTCCAGAGGGGAGTCTAATGAGGGCAAACATTTGATGGTAGCAGCTTCCCTGCGGGAGATACTCTCTTTTCCAAAAATCCCTTTATTAGGCGAAAGTAAGTTACAATTCAGCACCCTATCCTAAAGCTTGCTGTTAGGAGGGAATCTGCAGCTTGCAGTGAAAGCGCTTCCAGAGGGGAGTCTAAGGAGGGCAAAGATTTGATGGTAGCAGCTTCCCTGCGGGAGATACTCTCTTTTCCATAATCGCATTATTAGCCGCATTAAAGTTACAATTCAGTAAACTGTCCTACAGCTTGCTGTTAGGAGGGAATCTGCACCTTGCAGGGAAAGTGCTTCCAGAGATGAGTCTAACGAGGGCAAACATTTGATGGTAGCAGCTTCCCTGCGGGAGATACTCTCTTTGCCAAAATCGCATTATTAGGCGAAAGTAAGTTACATTTCAGTACCCTATCATAAAGCTTTCTGTTAGGAGGGAATCTGCAGCTTGCAGTGAATGCGCTTCCAGAGGGGAGTCTAATGAGGGCAAATGCTTCATGGTAGCAGCTTCCCTGCGGGAGATACTCTCTTTTCCAAAATCGCATTATTAGCCGCATTTAAGTTACAATTCAGTACCCTATCCTAAAGCTTGCTGTTAGGAGGGAATCTGCAGCTTGCAGTGAAAGCGCTTCCAGAGGGGAGGCTAATGAGGGCAAACATTTGATGGTAGCAGCTTCCCTGCGGGAGATAGTCTCTTTGCCAAAATCGCATTATTAGGCGAAAGTAAGTTACAATTCAGTAAACTGTCCTACAGCTTGCTGTTAGGAGGGAATCTGCAGCTTGCAGTGAAAGCACTTCCAGAGGGGAGTCTAATGAGGGCAAACATTTGATGGTAGCAGCTTCCCTGCGGGAGATACTCTCTTTCCCAAAATCACATTATTAGGCGAAAGTAAGTTACAATTCAGTACCCTATCCTAAATCTTGCTGTTAGGAGGGAATCTGCAGCTTGTAGTGAAAGCACTTCCAGAGGGGAGTCTAATGAGGGCAAACACTTGATGGTAGCAGCTTCCCTGCGGGAGATACTCTCTTTGCTAAAATCGCATTATTAGGTGAAAGTAAGTTACAATTCAGTACCCTATCCTAAAGCTTGCTGTTAGGAGGGAATCTGCAGCTTGCAGTGAAAGCACTTCCAGAGGGGATTCTAATGAGGGCAAACATTTGATGGTAGCAGCTTTCCTGCAGGAGATAGTCTCTTTGCCAAAATCACCTTATTAGCCGCAGTTAAGATACAATTCAGTACCCTATCCTAAAGCTTGCTGTTAGGAGGGAATCTGCAGCTTGCAGTGAAAGTGCTTCAAGAGAGGAATCTAACGAGAGCCAGCATTTGATGGTAGCAGCTTCCCTGCGGGAGATACTCTCTTTGCCAAAATCGCATTATTAGGCGAAAGTAAGTTACAATTCAGTACCCTATCCTAAAGCTTGCTGTTAGGAGGGAATCTGCAGCTTGCAGTGAAAGTGCTTCAAGAGAGGAATATAACGAGAGCCAGCATTTGATGGTAGCAGCTTCCCTGCGGGAGATATTCTCTTTGACAAAATCGCCTTATTAGCCGCAGTTAAGTTACAATTCAGTACCCTATCCTAAAGCTTGCTGTTAGGAGGGAATCTGCAGATTGCAGTGAAAGCGCTTCCAGAGGGGAGTCTAATGAGGGCAAACATTTGATGGTAGCAGCTTCCCTGCGGGAGATACTCTCTTTGCCAAAATCGCATTATTAGGCGAAAGTAAGTTACAATTCAGTACCCTATCCTAAAGCTTGCTGTTAGGAGGGAATCTGCAGCTTGCAGTGAAAGCGCTTCCAGAGGGGAGGCTAATGAGGGCAAACATTTGATGGTAGCAGCTTCCCTGCGGGAGACAGTCTCTTTTCCAAATCTCATTATTAGGCGAAAGTAAGTTACAATTCAGTACCCTATCCTAAAGCTTGCTGTTAGGAGGGAATCTGCAGCTTGCAGTGAAAGCGCTTCCAGAGGGGAGTCTAATGAGGGCAAACATTTGATGGTAGCAGCTTCCCTGCGGGAGATAGTCTCTTTGCCAGAATCGCATTATTAGGCGAAAGTAAGTTACAATTCAGTACCCTATCCTAAAGCTTGCTGTTAGGAGGGAATCTGCAGCTTACAGTGAAAGTGCTTCAAGAGAGGAATCTAACGAGAGCCAGCATTTGATGGTAGCAGCTTCCCTGCGGGAGATACTGTCTTTGAAAAAATCGGCTTATTAGCCGCAGTTAAGATAAAATTCAGTACCCTATTCTAAAGATTGCTGTTAGGAGGGAATCTGCAGCTTGCAGTGAAAGCACTTCCAGAGGGGAGTCGAATGAGGGCAAACACTTGATGGTAGCAGCTTCCCTGCAGGAGATACTCTCTTTGCTAAAAACGCATTATTAGGTGAAAGTAAGTTACAATTCAGTACCCTATCCTAAAGCTTGCTGTTAGGAGGGAATCTGCAGCTTGCAGTGAAAGCACTTCCAGAGGGGAGTCTAATGAGGGCAAACATTTGATTGTAGCAGCTTTCCTGCAGGAGATAGTCTCTTTGCCAAAATCACCTTATTAGCCTCAGTTAAAATACAATTCAGTACACTATCCTAAAGCTTGCTGTTAGGAGGGAATCTGCAGCTTGCAGTGAAAGCGCTTCCAGAGAGGAATCTAACGAGAGCCAGCATTTGATGGTAGCAGCTTCCCTGCGGGAGATACTCTCTTTTACAAAATCGCATTATTAGGCGAAAGTAAGTTACAATTCAGTACCCTATCCTAAAGCTTGCTGTTAGGAGGGAATCTGCAGCTTGCAGTGAAAGTGCTTCAAGAGAGGAATATAACGAGACCCAGCATTTGATGGTAGCAGCTTCCCTGCGGGAGATATTCTCTTTGCCAAAATCGCCTTATTAGCCGCAGTTAAGTTACAATTCAGTACCCTATCCTAAAGCTTGCTGTTAGGAGGGAATCTGCAGCTTGCAGTGAAAGCGCTTCCAGAGGGGAGTCTAATGAGGGCAAACATTTGATGGTAGCAGCTTCCCTGCGGGAGATACTCTCTTTGCCAAAATCGCATTATTAGGCGAAAGTAAGTTACAATTCAGTACCCTATCCTAAAGCTTGCTGTTAGGAGGGAATCTGCAGCTTGCAGTGAAAGCGCTTCCAGAGGGGAGTCTAACGAGGGCAAACATTTGATGGTAGCAGCTTTCCTGCGGGAGATACTCTCTTTGCCAAAATCGCTTTAATAGGCGAAAGTAAGATACAATTCAGTACCCTATCGTAAAGCTTGCTGTTAGGAGGGAATCTGCAGCTTGCAGTGAAAGCGCTTCCAGAGGGGAGTATAATGAGGGAAAACATTTGATGGTAGCAGCTTCCCTGCGGGAGATACTCTCTTTGCCATAATCGCATTATTAGCCGCATTTAAGTTACAATTCAGTACCCTATCGTAAAGCTTGCTGTTAGGAGGGAATCTGCAGCTTGCAGTGAAAGCGCTTCCAGAGGGGAGGCTAATGAGGGCAAACATTTGATGGTAGCAGCTTCCCTGCGGGAGATACACTCTTTGCCAAAATCGCATTATTAGCCGCAGTTAAGTTACAATTCAGTACCCTATCCTAAAGCTTGCTGTTAGGAGGGAATCTGCACCTTGCAGTGAAAGCGCTTCCAGAGGGGAGTCTAATGAGGGCAAACATTTGATGGTAGCAGCTTCCCTGCGGGAGATACTCTCTTTGCCAAATTCGCATTATTAGGCGAAAGTAAGTTACAATTCAGTACCCTATCCTAAAGCTTGCTGTTAGGAGGGAATCTGCAGCTTGCAGTGAAAGCACTTCCAGAGGGGAGTCTGACGAGGGCAAACATTTGATGGTAGCAGCTTCCCTGCGGTAGATACTCTCTTTTCCAAAATCACATTATTAGACGAAAGTAAGTTACAATTCAGTACCCTATCCTAAAGCTTGCTGTTAGGAGGGAATCTGCAGCTTGCAGTGAAAGCGCGTCCAGAGGGGAGTCTAATGAGGGCAAATATTTGATGGTAGCAGCTTCCCTGTGGGAGATATTCTCTTTGCCAAAATCGCATTATTAGGCGAAAGTAAGTTACAATTCAGTACCCTATCGTAAAGCTTGCTGTTAGGAGGGAATCTGCAGCTTGCAGTGAAAGCGCTTCCAGAGGGGAGTCTAATGAGGGCAAACATTTGATGGTAGCATCTTCCCTGCGGGAGATACTCTCTTTGCCAAAATCGCATTATTAGGCGAAACTAAGTTACAATTCAGTGCTCTTTCCTAAAGCTTGCTGTTAGGAGGAAATCTGCAGCTTGCAGTGAAAGCGCTTCCAGAGGGGAGTCTAACGAGGGAAAACATTTGATGGTAGCAGCTTCCCTGCGGGAGATACTCTCTTTGCTAAAAACTCATTATTAGGCGAAAGTAAGTTACATTTCAGTACCCTATCCTAAAGCTTGCTGTTAGGAGGGAATCTGCAGCTTGCAGTGAAAGCGCTTCCAGAGGGGAGGCTAATGAGGGGAAACATTTGATGGTAGTAGCTTCCCTGCGGGAGATACTCTCTTTGCCAAAATCGGATTATTAGGCGAAACTAAGTTACAATTCAGTACCCTATCCTAAAGCTTGCTGTTAGGAGGGAATCTGCAGCTTGCAGTCAAAGCGCTTCCAGAGGGGAGTGTAATGAGGGCAAACATTTGATGGTAGCAGCTTCCCTGCGGGAGATAGTCTCTTTTCCAAATCTCATTATTAGGCGAAAGTAAGTTACAATTCAGTACCCTATCCTAAAGCTTGCTGTTATGAGGGAATCTGCAGCTTGTAGTGAAAGCGCTTCCAGATGGGAGTCTAATGAGGGGAAACACTTGATGGTAGCAGCTTCCCTGCAGGAGATACTCTCTTTGCTAAAAACGCATTATTAGGCGAAAGTAAGTTACAATTCAGTACCCTATCCTAAAGCTTGCTGTTAGGAGGGAATCTGCAGCTTGCAGTGAAAGCACTTCCAGAGGGGAGTCTAATGAGGGCAAACATTTGATGGTAGCAGCTTTCCTGCAGGAGATAGTCTCTTTGCCAAAATCGCATTATTAGGCGAAAGTAAGTTACAATTCAGTTCCCTATCCTAAAGCTTGCTGTTAGGAGGGAATCTGCAGCTTGCAGTGAAAGCGCTTCCAGAGGGGAGTCTAACGAGGGCAAACATTTGATGGTAGCAGCTTCTCTGCGGGAGATACTCTCTTTGCTAAAAACGCATTATTAGGCGAAAGTAAGTTACAATTCAGTACCCTATCCTAAAGCTTGCTGTTAGGAGGGAATCTGCAGCTTGCAGTGAAAGTGCTTTAAGAGAGGAATATAACGAGAGCCAGCATTTGATGGTAGCAGCTTCCCTGCGGGAGATATTCTCTTTCCCAAAATCACCTTATTAGCCGCAGTTAAGTTACAATTCAGTACCCTATCCTAAAGCTTGCTGTTAGGAGGGAATCTGCAGCTTGCAGTGAAAGCGCTTCCAGAGGGGAGTCTAATGAGGGCAAACATTTGATGGTAGCAGCTTCCCTGCGGGAGATACTCTCTTTGCCATAATCGCATTATTAGGCGAAACTAAGTTACAATTCAGTACCCTATCCTAAAGCTTGCTGTTAGGAGGGAATCTGCAGCTTGCAGTGAAAGCGCTTCCAGAGGGCAGTCTAATGAGGGCAAACATTTGATGGTAGCAGCTTCCCTGCGGGAGATACTCTCTTTTCCATAATCGCCTTTTTAGCCGCAGTTAAGTTACAATTCAGTGCCCTATCCTAAAGCTTGCTGTTAGGAGGGAATCTGCAGCTTGCAGTGAAAGCGCTTCCAGAGGGGAGTCTAATGAGGGCAAACATTTTATGGTAGCAGCTTCCCTGCGGGAGATACTCTCTTTTCCATAATCGCCTTTTTAGCCGCAGTTAAGTTACAATTCAGTACCCTATCCTAAAGCTTGCTGTTAGGAGGGAATCTGCAGCTTGCAGTGAAAGCGCTTCCAGAGGGGAGTCTAATGAGGGCAAACATTTTATGGTAGCAGCTTCCCTGCGGGAGATACTCTCTTTTCCAAAATCGCCTTATTAGCCGCAGTTAAGTTACAATTCAGTACCCTATCCTAAAGCTTGCTGTTAGGAGGGAATCTGCAGCTTGCAGAGAAAGCGCTTCCAGAGGGGTGTCTAACGAGGGCAAACATTTGATGGTAGCAGCTTCCCTGCGGGAAGCAAGCTGCAGATTCCCTCCTAACAGCAAGCTTTAGGATAGGGTACTGAATTGTAACTTACTTTCGCCTAATAATGCGATTTTGTCAAAGAGAGTATCTCCCGCAGGGAAGCTGCTACCATCAAATGTTTGCCCTCATTAGACTCCCCTCTGGAAGCGCTTTCACTGTAAGCTGCAGATTCCCTCCTAACAGCTAGCTTTAGGATAGGGTACTGAATTGTAACTTACTTTCGCCTAATAATGCGATTTTGGAAAGGAGAGTATCTCCCGCAGGGAAGCTGCTACCATCAAGTGTTTGCCCTCATTAGACTCCCCTCTGGAAGCTCTTTCACTGCAAGCTGCAGATTCCCTCCTAACAGCAAGCTGTAGGATAGGGTACTTAATTGTAACGTACTTTCGCCTAATAATGCGATTATGGCAAAGAGAGTATCTCCCGCAGGGAAGCTGCTACCATCAAATGTTTGCCCTCATTAGACTCCCCTCTGGAAGCTCTTTCACTGCAAGCTGCAGATTCCATCCTAACAGCAAGCTTTAGGATAGGGTACTGAATTGTATCTTTACTGCGGCTTAGAATGCGATTTTGGAAAAGAGAGTATCTCCCGCAGGGAAGCTGCTACCATCAAATGTTTGCCCTCGTTAGACTCATCTCTGGAAGCACTTTCCCTGCAAGCTGCAGATTCCCTCCTAACAGCAAGCTTTAGGATAGGGTACTGAATTGTAACTTACTTTAGCCTAATAATGCGATTTTGGCAAAGAGAGTATCTCCCGCAGGGAAGCTGCTACCATCAAATGTTTGCCGTCGTTAGACTCTCCTCTGGAATCGCTTTCACTTGAAGCCACATATTCGCTCTTAACAGCAAGCTTTAGGATAGTGTACTGAATTGTAACTTACTTTCGCCTAATAATGCGATTATGGCAAAGAGAGTATCTCCCGCAGGGAAACTGCTACCATCAAATGTTTGCCCTCATTAGACTCCCCTCTGGAAGCGCTTTCACTGCAAGCTGCAGATTCCCTCCTAACAGCAAGCTTTAGGATAGGGTACTGAATTGTAACTTACTTTCGCCTAATAATGCGATTTTGGCAAAGAGAATATCTCCCGCAGGGAAGGTGCTACCATCAAATGCTGGCTCTCGTTAGAGTCCTCTCCTGAAGCACTTTCACTGCAAGCTGCAGATTCCCTCCTAACAGCAAGCTTTAGGATAGTGTACTGAATTTTAACTTACTTTCGCCTAATAAAGTGATTTTGGAAAAGAGAGTATCTCCCGCAGGGAAGCTGCTACCATCAAGTGTTTGCCCTCTTTAGACTTCCCTCTGGAAGCGCTTTCACTGCAAGCTGCAGATTCCCCTGGTGGAGCTTGAGGCCATTCCCTCTTGTCCTGTCCCCTGTCACTTGGGAGAAATGGCCATCATCCTCCTCTCTACAATCTCCTTTCAGGTAATTGTAGAGAGCAATGAAGTCTCCCCTCAGCCTCCTTTTCTCCAGACTAAACCACCCCAGTCCTCTCAGCTGTTTCTCATAAGGCCATGTGTGTACATAAAAAAGCGCTGCCTTTTTTGAGAGGAACTAGGAGCACTACAGACAGACAGAGGATTATAAAAAGGGGAGGGACTAGCACAAAGATTCAGAAACAGCAAGAGGAGCAAAGGGGAGTATCAACAGAATGAGGAACGCAAATTGGTAGAAAGATGGAAAAGGAGAAAAAAAGTATGGACAGAGAACTGATACTGAAGACTGGGGGAAAAAAGAGAGAGAAAAGAGCACAGAAAAATTAAAGAGTAGGGGTATAGGGATACCTGGGAACAGTAATTGTAGCAGCACGATAAATGAAAGGATCAAAAAAGTCCAGGTCTAAAATGTTCGTTACCTAGTTCCATCACTGTCACAACTAGCAATGTTGCAGTGACAGCACGCATACTGTTATTTCTTGTAAGGATGCTTTCAGACACATAGTAGTGTTGTTCTAGCTGAGAATGTAAGGCAGAGTTAATAAAACACAGCTGCTCCCCAGGCACTCTTTATACCTGTGAGGGCTTCACCACACCCCAGTCACAGGTGGTGGGTGGGAAGGGCCAGGGGGTATATAAGCTACAGGCCTTGCCTCTGGAGGTCATTTAGGTTGTGGTTTATCCTTGAGATTAGAGTTTTGCTGCTGTTTCAATTCATTATATATTTTAGGCTAGTTGGGTAAGTGGTGTTTTTTGGCTTTTTTTTTTGATTTTTTTTCTGATCCTCTAAAGAAGCAGAGGCATCTGTTGGAGGAGGTATGAGCTTTGGAAGAGTCCAGGCAAAGCAGCACATACAGCTGTAACTATGGGGATTTTTTGTCAGTAATTTTTGATTGGGTGTTGGAGGGGGCAAGATGTTTTAATGGTTTGTTTTCCTTCTTTGTTTTTTTTCTGGGTGCTTTGCCTGGAGTTTTTAGTTATGGGATGATTTGTTGTTGTTCCTCATTCTGTGTGGCATGATGTATTGGCCCTAGGGGCTCTGCAGTTTGTAATGGGCATCTTGTGGGTGATAATAACCTGGAATGAGCCTTGTTGGCCTGTGGTAGGAAGTTGAGTCTGTGGGTTGGTGGAAGATAGAAGGGGCCAGGGGAGCCTTGGGAAGGGCTCAGAAGCCCAGCTCCCAGGGAATAGCAACACAGAAGGGTCAGGGGGGTTAAAATATAGGACAGGTTCTGTTAAGAAGGAGCAGGGTTCCTTCTCTGATACTTCAGGGGTAGAAAAGGGCTTTAATGGTTTGGGGAAAGGGAGATGGGTTCATCAGTCTTTCTTGGGTCAGTTTGGTGGTCAGATGCAAGTGCCATTCAGGTGTCTGTTGTTCTAGTCTCTCTGTAGCCAACGAGGTAACGATGAGGTTGAGACACAAGTTGAAAAGCATTAGTTACCCTAAGAAATGTAATCTCTAGGGCTGTGAGATCTCTGCTCCCTTATACTTTCTACTTATTGTGTTCCTCAACCAACTTCTTTGCATCCATCCTGTCTCCATCCATCTGAATGTCCAGAGAAGAGTACTGTAGCTGGTGAGGGGGCTGGTGAATAAGCCTTATGAGGAGTGGCTGAGAGGGCTGGGGGTGTTTAGCCTGGAGAAGAGGAGGCTGAGGGGAGACCTCATTGCTGAAAGGAGGTTGTGGAGATAAGGGAGCTGGCCACCTCTCCGAAGTGACAGGGGACAGGACAAGAGGGAATAGCCTCAAGCTCTGCCAGGGAAGGTTCAGGCTGTACATCAGGAAAAAATATTTCATTGAAAGGGTTATTAGGGATGGGCAAAGGCTGCCCAAGGAGGTGGTAGAGTCACCTTCCCTGGAGGTGTTTAAAGGACGGGTGGCCGAAGTGCTGAGGGACGTGGTTTAGTGATTGATAGGAATGGTTGGACTCAATGATCCAATGGGTCTTTTCCAACCGGGTGATCCTATGAATATCAGACACCTTGCTACTTAAACATATGGACTCACTGCCTATCTACAGTGCAGGATTCTGCTGCTTGTTTCCCTTGCATTTCTCAGGGAAGAGATTGGATATTGTTTTGGCTCGTAACAGTTAGCAGCTGAGCAACTCTTTTTCATCTGGTCTGTGGGCACACAAGCCTCCCTTATTTAGTAGAGTTTTGGATTTTTCCTGAACTTACCAGTGAGGTTTGCTTTGTTATTGCTTACAGCGGTTGTTACCTTGTCCCTGTTATCCATTGTGTTTTTTTACGGTCATTGAGTTTCCAATTTAGGTCTTAGAGCAGTCAAATCCCACTGTTGCGAGTTTTTCATTGGCTGACTGCCTCTGTAATTCCAGTCTCCATTGCTGTGTGGTGAGTGTCCTGTGTTTTTATGTCTTCTGTGTTAATAATCTTTACTGGGTTTTGATAAGAATATTCTTTTTCAAGTTCTTCTTGTTTACTCCTGTGACTAAAGTCTGGTAACTTCCTAGAATTAGGATCTCCATGGCTCATCTTTCTTTTGTCCTGGGTATCACCACTACTGGTCCTACAACTTAAGTGCTGAGGAGGAGAGGAGAAGCAAGCAGACAGCAGAGAATTTTGGGGTGCCGGTGAGGTAGTCAGGCTTTTTCTCATCATTGTGGGGCTGATGGTGAGGAGGAAGTTGAGTATGTCTAGAAGAGCAAAGTGTTCTTTGGCAACATAGTATTTACTTTTGGTTTGGCAGGCACTGTGTGGGCCACCTTGGGAATGGGAAGAGCATTTGAGATGAGCTGGGTAGTAGGGAGAAGGAGCATGGGGCAGACTTCTCACAGGTGTGAGTAATTCTCTTAATTTAATTACCCTGGGTGATAACAGCTGCAGCATCTGACATAAGAACTGCTGTGGAGCAAGTGAGTGGAAGAACATGGCAGTTAGGCAGAGCAAGTTGTCATGTAAGGTGCTGACATTGATCAGTGCAATGCTGGCTGTTGGCACTATTTTAGTTTTCTCATTGGTTTTCTTACAGATGGCCAAGTGGAACCTGGCAACTGTAGGATCATCCCAGGGAGCTGATGCTCTTGGAGTTTTTTCTGCTGAGGAAGCCTCCTGGTGGTCTGAAAGCTAAGTTGAGGGACGGGGGCAGGGGTGGGGTGTGACAGAGGGGAGAAGGCTGGGGATGGCAGGGTGGAGTTTTAAAAGTAGCCTAGGGGAGAGGGCTGTGCAGGAAGTGTCCCCTTTGGGCATGGAGAGCTGGAGGGTGTTACTTCTCAGCCCAAAGCTAGCATGTTCCAGGTAGGGCCGTTCCAGCTTGTCTGTGCTGTGTGCTTTATATTCTGTTTCTCTTTCATGTTTCTTAAGCCTTGATGTCCCCTTTGCTTTAAAGGAATGCAGCATATGACTTGAGCAGCATCTCGAGGGTCTTGAATGCCTGTACTCATGGGTACAATGCCAATTAGGCACTGTTCTTCTTGCATCATAACCTAAGTGTGGATTGGCTTCACATTTTCAAAGTTTCTAGTCAGCCATCTTTTCCTGTGACCTTGCAGACTGTGTTGGTGGCCACAATCGCTAGTCTTATATTTTCAAGGATCCCTGTAGGCCTAAGACTTCTTCCATGCATCTTGTGTCTTTAGACATTTAAAAGGTGATCCTCTCACGTACATCATCCCAGTCTTGGCCACATACCATTGTAATGAGGGATCCTTTACAGCATGCCGGACATGCCTCGAGCACCATATCTAGGGTCCTGAATGCTTGTACCCATCAATGCACTGTCGATTGGGCACTGCTTTTCTTGCATCGTGCTCCTAAAGCCGGGATCGTTCTCGTGTTTTGGCACTGTGTTTTTCTCCTTGTTTTCCTTGCAGATGCTGAAGAGGAACCCAGTGACTGCAGGATTATTTCTGTTAGCTGATGTGATTTGAGCTGCTTTGGCCAAGGACAGCTTCATTCGTGGCCCTCTGAAAGCTAAGTTGAGGGACCAGATTTGGGAAGCGGGAGGCGGGTTGGGGATAGCAGGGAGGGGTTTTGAAGGTAGCCTAGGCTGTGCAGGGAGAGTCCTCTTTGGGCAGGTGAAGGCAGAGGGGCGTACTTCTGAGCCCAAACCCTGCATGGGCAGGGCAGTTCCAGCCTGTATCTGTTGTTATCTAGTTTGTGTAGTCACTGTGCTGTGTCTGAAATTTTCTGCAGGTCTTGATGTCCTCTTTTGTACTCGAGGCATGCCGGATGTGCCTTGGGCACCATGTCTAGGGTCCCAAATGCTCGTACTGATCAAAGCAGTGTCGATGGGGCACTGCTTTTCTTTCTTCACATTTTTAAAGCGTGGATCGCTCTTGTGTTTTGGAAGCATCCGGTCAGTTGTCTTCTGCTGCAGCCTTGCAGCCGGCCTTATTATCCAGGATAGTTAGTCTTCCGTTTTGTTGGATCCCTGTTCTGGGACTTGTTCCATCCATCCTCTGCATCTTTAGGACTTTAAAAGGGTTTCTTGCCCGTTCATCTTGCCAGTTGCAGCCACATCTCTTTGGAACCATCTTTGCTTTTCCAGGGCTACCGTAGGTTCTTCCTCAGAGCCCTGTCCATTGCCTTGGCCATTGGCAAGCGTGGTCCAAGAGTCCTCCATGTTGCTGCAAATCTTCTTTTGTCCTCGGTTCACGACATCGGTCTTGTGTGTTAGTGTTCCGTGTGTATTTGTGTCCAGTTCAAGCTGCTCTGCCTGGTGCATGGAGGAGGTGATAAGAGTCAGCCAAGGTATAGCGGCCCGGTTCTTATCTTAATGTTTTAATGTGACTAGACCATGCAGTCTAGGGGCATCCATTACTTTGGAGAGCTAGCAGCCCTAAGTGTGGTAGTTTCTGCTAGTCTCTGAAACCATGGAGGGGATGCAGAGAAGTACTGTAGGGAAGCTGCTATGATCAAATTTTGGCTTTTGTTAGAGTCTTCTCTGGAAGCGCCTTCACTGCAAGCTGCAGAAGAATGTCTAACAGAATGGTTTAGTATAGGGTACTGAATTGTGACTTACTTTCGCCTAATAAGGCGATTTGGGAAAAGAGAGTGTCTCCCGCAGGGAAGATGCTAGCATGGAATGCTGCTGTTTCTGAATGTCTTCTCTTAGAGTGCTTTCAGTGCAAAGCAAGGCTTGTAGAATGTTCAGTCTCGGCTTGTGTACAGTAACATCAGAATGGCGGTTAAAGTGTCACTTTGAAATTTCATACCGTTCAGCACAAGGACTGCGGGGAATCTGCTACAATCAAATGCTGGCTCTCAGTAGAGTCTTCTCCGGAAGTGCTTTCACTTCAAGCTGGTTAAGCTCGACTAACAGAACGTTTAATATAAGGTACTGAGTTGAGACTGAACTGCACCTCCACCCCGTGCGGCCCTGCTCTTACCCCGTGCGGCCCTGCTCTTACCCCGTGCGGCCCTGCTCTTACCCCGTGCGGCCCTGCTCTTACCCCGTGCGGCCCTGCTCTTACCCCGTGCGGCCCTGCTCTTACCCCTGTCCGGTATTTTCCGCACTTGCCCGGCCCGACTTGGGCGCCTCCCGGCCCGACTTGGGCCCTTGTCCCGTGTTCTCCGCCCTTGTCCGCCCCTCTGTGTCCTTGTCCCGTGTTCTCCGCCCTTGTCCGCCCCTCTGTGGCCTTGTCCCGTATTATCCGCACTTGTCCGGTATTTTCCGCACTTGCCCGGCCCGACTTGGGCCCCTCCCGGCCCGACTTGGGCCCTTGTCCCGTGTTCTCCGCCCTTGTCCGCCCCTCTGTGCCCTTGTCCCGTGTTCTCTGCCCTTGTCCGCCAATCTGTGGCCTTGTCCCGTGTTCTCCGCCATTGTCCACCACTCTGTGGCCTTGTCCCGTGTTCTCCGCCATTGTCCGCCACTCTGTGGCCTTGTACCGTGTTCTCCACACTTGTCCGACCATCTTTCCCCTTGTCCCGTGTTCTCTGCCCTTGTCCGCCCCTCTGTGGCCTTGTCCCGTATTATCCGCACTTGTCCGCCCCTCTGGGCCCGTGTCCGCCCCTCTGGGCCCGTGTCCGCCCCTCTGTGGCCTTGTCCCGTATTATCCGCACTTGTCTGCCCCTCTGGGCCCTTGTCCCGTATTCTAAGAACTTGTCCGCCCCTCTGGGCCCGTGTCCGCCCCTCTGGGCCCTTGTCCCGTATTCTCCGAACTTGTCCGCCCCTCTGGGCTCGTGTCCGCCCGTCTGGGCCCTTGTCCCGTGTTCTCCAAACTTGTCCGCCCCTCTGGGCCCGTGTCCCGTATTCTCTGGGCCCGTGTCCCGTATTCTCCTAACTTGTCCGCCGCTCTGGGCCCTTGTCCGGCCCTGTTTGCCCTTGTCCGGCCCTGTTTGCCCTTGTCCGGCCCTGTTTGCCCTTGTCCGGCCCTGTTTGCCCTTGTCCGGCCCTCTTTGCCCTTGTTCCGTGTTCTCCGCACTTGTCCGGCCCTCTTTGCCCTTGTTCCGTGTTCTCCGCACTTGTCCGCCCCTCTTTTCCCTTGTCCGCCACTCTATGCCCTTGTCCACCTGTTTTTTATTTTGTCCCGTATTCTCCGCACATCTCCGCTCCACTTTGCCCTTCTCCTTATTCTCTGCCCTTGTCCGCCCCTCTCTGCCCTTGTCCGCCCCTCTCTGCCCTTGTCCGCCCCTCTCTGCCCTTGTCCGCCCCTCTCTGCCCTTGTCCGCCCCTCTCTGCCCTTGTCCGCCCCTCTCTGCCCTTGTCCGCCCCTCTCTGCCCTTGTCCGCCCCTCTCTGCCCTTGTCCGCCCCTCTCTGCCCTTGTCCGCCCCTCTCTGCCCTTGTCCGCCCCTCTCTGCCCTTGTCCGCCCCTCTCTGCCCTTGTCCGCCCCTCTCTGCCCTTGTCCGCCCCTCTCTGCCCTTGTCCGCCCCTCTCTGCCCTTGTCCGCCCCTCTCTGCCCTTGTCCGCCCCTCTCTGCCCTTGTCCGCCCCTCTCTGCCCTTGTCCGCCCCTCTCTGCCCTTGTCCGCCCCTCTCTGCCCTTGTCCGCCCCTCTCTGCCCTTGTCCGCCCCTCTCTGCCCTTGTCCGCCCCTCTCTGCCCTTGTCCGCCCCTCTCTGCCCTTGTCCGCCCCTCTCTGCCCTTGTCCGCCCCTCTCTGCCCTTGTCCGCCCCTCTCTGCCCTTGTCCGCCCCTCTCTGCCCTTGTCCGCCCCTCTCTGCCCTTGTCCGCCCCTCTCTGCCCTTGTCCGCCCCTCTCTGCCCTTGTCCGCCCCTCTCTGCCCTTGTCCGCCCCTCTCTGCCCTTGTCCGCCCCTCTCTGCCCTTGTCCGCCCCTCTCTGCCCTTGTCCGCCCCTCTCTGCCCTTGTCCGCCCCTCTCTGCCCTTGTCCGCCCCTCTCTGCCCTTGTCCGCCCCTCTCTGCCCTTGTCCGCCCCTCTCTGCCCTTGTCCGCCCCTCTCTGCCCTTGTCCGCCCCTCTCTGCCCTTGTCCGCCCCTCTCTGCCCTTGTCCGCCCCTCTCTGCCCTTGTCCGCCCCTCTCTGCCCTTGTCCGCCCCTCTCTGCCCTTGTCCGCCCCTCTCTGCCCTTGTCCGCCCCTCTCTGCCCTTGTCCGCCCCTCTCTGCCCTTGTCCGCCCCTCTCTGCCCTTGTCCGCCCCTCTCTGCCCTTGTCCGCCCCTCTCTGCCCTTGTCCGCCCCTCTCTGCCCTTGTCCGCCCCTCTCTGCCCTTGTCCGCCCCTCTCTGCCCTTGTCCGCCCCTCTCTGCCCTTGTCCGCCCCTCTCTGCCCTTGTCCGCCCCTCTCTGCCCTTGTCCGCCCCTCTCTGCCCTTGTCCGCCCCTCTCTGCCCTTGTCCGCCCCTCTCTGCCCTTGTCCGCCCCTCTCTGCCCTTGTCCGCCCCTCTCTGCCCTTGTCCGCCCCTCTCTGCCCTTGTCCGCCCCTCTCTGCCCTTGTCCGCCCCTCTCTGCCCTTGTCCGCCCCTCTCTGCCCTTGTCCGCCCCTCTCTGCCCTTGTCCGCCCCTCTCTGCCCTTGTCCGCCCCTCTCTGCCCTTGTCCGCCCCTCTCTGCCCTTGTCCGCCCCTCTCTGCCCTTGTCCGCCCCTCTCTGCCCTTGTCCGCCCCTCTCTGCCCTTGTCCGCCCCTCTCTGCCCTTGTCCGCCCCTCTCTGCCCTTGTCCGCCCCTCTCTGCCCTTGTCCGCCCCTCTCTGCCCTTGTCCGCCCCTCTCTGCCCTTGTCCGCCCCTCTCTGCCCTTGTCCGCCCCTCTCTGCCCTTGTCCGCCCCTCTCTGCCCTTGTCCGCCCCTCTCTGCCCTTGTCCGCCCCTCTCTGCCCTTGTCCGCCCCTCTCTGCCCTTGTCCGCCCCTCTCTGCCCTTGTCCGCCCCTCTCTGCCCTTGTCCGCCCCTCTCTGCCCTTGTCCGCCCCTCTCTGCCCTTGTCCGCCCCTCTCTGCCCTTGTCCGCCCCTCTCTGCCCTTGTCCGCCCCTCTCTGCCCTTGTCCGCCCCTCTCTGCCCTTGTCCGCCCCTCTCTGCCCTTGTCCGCCCCTCTCTGCCCTTGTCCGCCCCTCTCTGCCCTTGTCCGCCCCTCTCTGCCCTTGTCCGCCCCTCTCTGCCCTTGTCCGCCCCTCTCTGCCCTTGTCCGCCCCTCTCTGCCCTTGTCCGCCCCTCTCTGCCCTTGTCCGCCCCTCTCTGCCCTTGTCCGCCCCTCTCTGCCCTTGTCCGCCCCTCTCTGCCCTTGTCCGCCCCTCTCTGCCCTTGTCCGCCCCTCTCTGCCCTTGTCCGCCCCTCTCTGCCCTTGTCCGCCCCTCTCTGCCCTTGTCCGCCCCTCTCTGCCCTTGTCCGCCCCTCTCTGCCCTTGTCCGCCCCTCTCTGCCCTTGTCCGCCCCTCTCTGCCCTTGTCCGCCCCTCTCTGCCCTTGTCCGCCCCTCTCTGCCCTTGTCCGCCCCTCTCTGCCCTTGTCCGCCCCTCTCTGCCCTTGTCCGCCCCTCTCTGCCCTTGTCCGCCCCTCTCTGCCCTTGTCCGCCCCTCTCTGCCCTTGTCCGCCCCTCTCTGCCCTTGTCCGCCCCTCTCTGCCCTTGTCCGCCCCTCTCTGCCCTTGTCCGCCCCTCTCTGCCCTTGTCCGCCCCTCTCTGCCCTTGTCCGCCCCTCTCTGCCCTTGTCCGCCCCTCTCTGCCCTTGTCCGCCCCTCTCTGCCCTTGTCCGCCCCTCTCTGCCCTTGTCCGCCCCTCTCTGCCCTTGTCCGCCCCTCTCTGCCCTTGTCCGCCCCTCTCTGCCCTTGTCCGCCCCTCTCTGCCCTTGTCCGCCCCTCTCTGCCCTTGTCCGCCCCTCTCTGCCCTTGTCCGCCCCTCTCTGCCCTTGTCCGCCCCTCTCTGCCCTTGTCCGCCCCTCTCTGCCCTTGTCCGCCCCTCTCTGCCCTTGTCCGCCCCTCTCTGCCCTTGTCCGCCCCTCTCTGCCCTTGTCCGCCCCTCTCTGCCCTTGTCCGCCCCTCTCTGCCCTTGTCCGCCCCTCTCTGCCCTTGTCCGCCCCTCTCTGCCCTTGTCCGCCCCTCTCTGCCCTTGTCCGCCCCTCTCTGCCCTTGTCCGCCCCTCTCTGCCCTTGTCCGCCCCTCTCTGCCCTTGTCCGCCCCTCTCTGCCCTTGTCCGCCCCTCTCTGCCCTTGTCCGCCCCTCTCTGCCCTTGTCCGCCCCTCTCTGCCCTTGTCCGCCCCTCTCTGCCCTTGTCCGCCCCTCTCTGCCCTTGTCCGCCCCTCTCTGCCCTTGTCCGCCCCTCTCTGCCCTTGTCCGCCCCTCTCTGCCCTTGTCCGCCCCTCTCTGCCCTTGTCCGCCCCTCTCTGCCCTTGTCCGCCCCTCTCTGCCCTTGTCCGCCCCTCTCTGCCCTTGTCCGCCCCTCTCTGCCCTTGTCCGCCCCTCTCTGCCCTTGTCCGCCCCTCTCTGCCCTTGTCCGCCCCTCTCTGCCCTTGTCCGCCCCTCTCTGCCCTTGTCCGCCCCTCTCTGCCCTTGTCCGCCCCTCTCTGCCCTTGTCCGCCCCTCTCTGCCCTTGTCCGCCCCTCTCTGCCCTTGTCCGCCCCTCTCTGCCCTTGTCCGCCCCTCTCTGCCCTTGTCCGCCCCTCTCTGCCCTTGTCCGCCCCTCTCTGCCCTTGTCCGCCCCTCTCTGCCCTTGTCCGCCCCTCTCTGCCCTTGTCCGCCCCTCTCTGCCCTTGTCCGCCCCTCTCTGCCCTTGTCCGCCCCTCTCTGCCCTTGTCCGCCCCTCTCTGCCCTTGTCCGCCCCTCTCTGCCCTTGTCCGCCCCTCTCTGCCCTTGTCCGCCCCTCTCTGCCCTTGTCCGCCCCTCTCTGCCCTTGTCCGCCCCTCTCTGCCCTTGTCCGCCCCTCTCTGCCCTTGTCCGCCCCTCTCTGCCCTTGTCCGCCCCTCTCTGCCCTTGTCCGCCCCTCTCTGCCCTTGTCCGCCCCTCTCTGCCCTTGTCCGCCCCTCTCTGCCCTTGTCCGCCCCTCTCTGCCCTTGTCCGCCCCTCTCTGCCCTTGTCCGCCCCTCTCTGCCCTTGTCCGCCCCTCTCTGCCCTTGTCCGCCCCTCTCTGCCCTTGTCCGCCCCTCTCTGCCCTTGTCCGCCCCTCTTTGCCCTTGTCCCGTGTTCTCCGAAATTCGCCGCCCCTCTTTGCCCTTGTCCCGTATTCTCCGCACTTCTCCATCCCTCTTTGCTCTTCTGCGACCCTCTTTTCCCTTGTCTGACCCTCTTTTCCCTTGTCCGACCCTATTTGCCATTGTCCGCCCCTTTTTTCCCTTGTCACGTATTCTCATCCCTTGTGCGCCCCTCTTTGCCCTTGTGCGCCCCTCTTTGCCCTTGTGCGCCCCTCTTTGCCCTTGTGCGCCCCTCTTTGCCCTTGTGCGCCCCTCTTTGCCCTTGTGCGCCCCTCTTTGCCCTTGTGCGCCCCTCTTTGCCCTTGTGCGCCCCTCTTTGCCCTTGTCCCGTATCCTCCGCACTTGTCCGCCCCTCTTTGCCCTTGTGCGCCCCTCTTTGCCCTTGTGCGCCCCTCTTTGCCCTTGTGCGCCCCTCTTTGCCCTTGTGCGCCCCTCTTTGCCCTTGTGCGCCCCTCTTTGCCCTTGTGCGCCCCTCTTTGCCCTTGTGCGCCCCTCTTTGCCCTTGTGCGCCCCTCTTTGCCCTTGTGCGCCCCTCTTTGCCCTTGTGCGCCCCTCTTTGCCCTTGTGCGCCCCTCTTTGCCCTTGTGCGCCCCTCTTTGCCCTTGTGCGCCCCTCTTTGCCCTTGTCCCGTATCCTCCGCACTTGTGCGCCCCTCTTTGCCCTTGTGCGCCCCTCTTTGCCCTTGTGCGCCCCTCTTTGCCCTTGTGCGCCCCTCTTTGCCCTTGTGCGCCCCTCTTTGCCCTTGTGCGCCCCTCTTTGCCCTTGTGCGCCCCTCTTTGCCCTTGTGCGCCCCTCTTTGCCCTTGTCCCGTATCCTCCGCACTTGTCCGCCCCTCTTTGCCCTTGTCCCGTATCCTCCGCACTTGTGCGCCCCTCTTTGCCCTTGTGCGCCCCTCTTTGCCCTTGTGCGCCCCTCTTTGCCCTTGTGCGCCCCTCTTTGCCCTTGTGCGCCCCTCTTTGCCCTTGTGCGCCCCTCTTTGCCCTTGTGCGCCCCTCTTTGCCCTTGTGCGCCCCTCTTTGCCCTTGTGCGCCCCTCTTTGCCCTTGTGCGCCCCTCTTTGCCCTTGTGCGCCCCTCTTTGCCCTTGTGCGCCCCTCTTTGCCCTTGTGCGCCCCTCTTTGCCCTTGTGCGCCCCTCTTTGCCCTTGTGCGCCCCTCTTTGCCCTTGTCCCGTATCCTCCGCACTTGTCCGCCCCTCTTTGCCCTTGTCCCGTATCCTCCGCACTTGTCCGCCCCTCTTTGCCCTTGTCCGCCCCTCTTTGCCCTTGTCCGCCCCTCTTTGCCCTTGTCCGCCCCTCTTTGCCCTTGTCCGCCCCTCTTTGCCCTTGTCCGCCCCTCTTTGCCCTTGTCCGCCCCTCTTTGCCCTTGTCCGCCCCTCTTTGCCCTTGTCCGCCCCTCTTTGCCCTTGTCCGCCCCTCTTTGCCCTTGTCCGCCCCTCTTTGCCCTTGTCCGCCCCTCTTTGCCCTTGTCCCGTATCCTCCGCACTTGTCGGCCCCTCTTTGCCCTTGTCGGCCCCTCTTTGCCCTTGTCGGCCCCTCTTTGCCCTTGTCGGCCCCTCTTTGCCCTTGTCGGCCCCTCTTTGCCCTTGTCGGCCCCTCTTTGCCCTTGTCGGCCCCTCTTTGCCCTTGTCGGCCCCTCTTTGCCCTTGTCGGCCCCTCTTTGCCCTTGTCGGCCCCTCTTTGCCCTTGTCGGCCCCTCTTTGCCCTTGTCGGCCCCTCTTTGCCCTTGTCGGCCCCTCTTTGCCCTTGTCGGCCCCTCTTTGCCCTTGTCGGCCCCTCTTTGCCCTTGTCGGCCCCTCTTTGCCCTTGTCGGCCCCTCTTTGCCCTTGTCGGCCCCTCTTTGCCCTTGTCGGCCCCTCTTTGCCCTTGTCGGCCCCTCTTTGCCCTTGTCGGCCCCTCTTTGCCCTTGTCGGCCCCTCTTTGCCCTTGTCGGCCCCTCTTTGCCCTTGTCGGCCCCTCTTTGCCCTTGTCGGCCCCTCTTTGCCCTTGTCGGCCCCTCTTTGCCCTTGTCGGCCCCTCTTTGCCCTTGTCGGCCCCTCTTTGCCCTTGTCGGCCCCTCTTTGCCCTTGTCGGCCCCTCTTTGCCCTTGTCCCGTATCCTCCGCACTTGTCGGCCCCTCTTTGCCCTTGTCCCGTATCCTCCGCACTTGTCGGCCCCTCTTTGCCCTTGTCCGCCCCTCTTTGCCCTTGTCCGCCCCTCTTTGCCCTTGTCCGCCCCTCTTTGCCCTTGTCCGCCCCTCTTTGCCCTTGTCCGCCCCTCTTTGCCCTTGTCCGCCCCTCTTTGCCCTTGTCCGCCCCTCTTTGCCCTTGTCCGCCCCTCTTTGCCCTTGTCCGCCCCTCTTTGCCCTTGTCCGCCCCTCTTTGCCCTTGTCCGCCCCTCTTTGCCCTTGTCCGCCCCTCTTTGCCCTTGTCCGCCCCTCTTTGCCCTTGTCCGCCCCTCTTTGCCCTTGTCCGCCCCTCTTTGCCCTTGTCCGCCCCTCTTTGCCCTTGTCCGCCCCTCTTTGCCCTTGTCCGCCCCTCTTTGCCCTTGTCCGCCCCTCTTTGCCCTTGTCCGCCCCTCTTTGCCCTTGTCCCGTATCCTCCGCACTTGTCCGCCCCCCTTGGCCCTTGTCCCGTATCCTCCGCACTTGTCCGCCCCCCTTGGCCCTTGTCCGCCCCCCTTGGCCCTTGTCCGCCCCCCTTGGCCCTTGTCCGCCCCCCTTGGCCCTTGTCCGCCCCCCTTGGCCCTTGTCCGCCCCCCTTGGCCCTTGTCCGCCCCCCTTGGCCCTTGTCCGCCCCCCTTTGCCCTTGTCCGCCCCCCTTTGCCCTTGTCCCATATTCTCCGCACTTGTCGGCCCCCCTTTGCCCTTGTCGGCCCCCCTTTGCCCTTGTCGGCCCCCCTTTGCCCTTGTCGGCCCCCCTTTGCCCTTGTCGGCCCCCCTTTGCCCTTGTCGGCCCCCCTTTGCCCTTGTCGGCCCCCCTTTGCCCTTGTCGGCCCCCCTTTGCCCTTGTCGGCCCCCCTTTGCCCTTGTCGGCCCCCCTTTGCCCTTGTCCGCCCCTCTTTGCCCTTGTCCCGTATTCTCTGCACTTGTCCGCCCCTCTTTGCTCTTGTTCCGTATTCTCCGCAATTGTCCGGCCCTCTTTGCCCTTGTCCGGCCCTCTTTGCCCTTGTCCGCCCCTCTTTGCCCTTGTTCCGTGTTCTCCGCACTTGTCCGCCCCTCTTTTCCCTTGTCCGCCCCTCTATGCCCTTGTCCGCCTGTTTTTTGTTTTGTCCCGTATTCTCCGCACATCTCCGCCCCACTTTGTCCTTCTCCTTATTCTCTGCCCTTGTCCGCCCCTGTTTGCACTTGTCCGCCCCTGTTTGCACTTGTCCGCCCCTGTTTGCACTTGTCCGCCCCTGTTTGCACTTGTCCACCCCTGTTTCCCCTTGTCCCGTATTCTCTGCACTTGTCCGCCCCTCTTTGCTCTTGTTCCGTATTCTCCGCAATTGTCCGCCCCTCCTTGCCCTTGTCCGCCCCTCCTTGCCCTTGTCCGCCCCTCCTTGCCCTTGTCCGCCCCTCCTTGCCCTTGTCCGCCCCTCCTTGCCCTTGTCCGCCCCTCCTTGCCCTTGTCCGCCCCTCCTTGCCCTTGTCCGCCCCTCCTTGCCCTTGTCCGCCCCTCCTTGCCCTTGTCCGCCCCTCCTTGCCCTTGTCCGCCCCTCCTTGCCCTTGTCCGCCCCTCCTTGCCCTTGTCCGCCCCTCCTTGCCCTTGTCCGCCCCTCCTTGCCCTTGTCCGCCCCTCCTTGCCCTTGTCCGCCCCTCCTTGCCCTTGTCCGCCCCTCCTTGCCCTTGTCCGCCCCTCCTTGCCCTTGTCCGCCCCTCTTTGCCCTTGTCCGCCCCTCTTTGCCCTTGTCCCGTATTCTCTGCACTTGTCCGCCCCTCCTTGCCCTTGTCCGCCCCTCCTTGCCCTTGTCCGCCCCTCCTTGCCCTTGTCCGCCCCTCCTTGCCCTTGTCCGCCCCTCCTTGCCCTTGTCCGCCCCTCCTTGCCCTTGTCCGCCCCTCCTTGCCCTTGTCCGCCCCTCCTTGCCCTTGTCCGCCCCTCCTTGCCCTTGTCCGCCCCTCCTTGCCCTTGTCCGCCCCTCCTTGCCCTTGTCCCGTATCCTCCGCACTTGTCCGCCCCTCCTGGCCCTTGTCCGCCCCTCCTGGCCCTTGTCCGCCCCTCCTGGCCCTTGTCCGCCCCTCCTGGCCCTTGTCCGCCCCTCCTGGCCCTTGTCCGCCCCTCCTGGCCCTTGTCCGCCCCTCTTGGCCCTTGTCCCGTATCCTCCGCACTTGTCCGCCCCTCTTTGCCCTTGTCCGCCCCTCTTTGCCCTTGTCCGCCCCTCTTTGCCCTTGTCCGCCCCTCTTTGCCCTTGTCCGCCCCTCTTTGCCCTTGTCCGCCCCTCTTTGCCCTTGTCCGCCCCTCTTTGCCCTTGTCCGCCCCTCTTTGCCCTTGTCCGCCCCTCTTTGCCCTTGTCCGCCCCTCTTTGCCCTTGTCCGCCCCTCTTTGCCCTTGTCCCGTATCCTCCGTACTTGTCCGCCCCTCTTTGCCCTTGTCCGCCCCTCTTTGCCCTTGTCCGCCCCTCTTTGCCCTTGTCCGCCCCTCTTTGCCCTTGTCCGCCCCTCTTTGCCCTTGTCCGCCCCTCTTTGCCCTTGTCCCGTATCCTCCGCACTTGTCCGCCCCTCTTTGCCCTTGTCCCGTATCCTCCGCACTTGTCCGCCCCTCTTTGCCCTTGTCCGCCCCTCTTTGCCCTTGTCCGCCCCTCTTTGCCCTTGTCCGCCCCTCTTTGCCCTTGTCCGCCCCTCTTTGCCCTTGTCCGCCCCTCTTTGCCCTTGTCCGCCCCTCTTTGCCCTTGTCCGCCCCTCTTTGCCCTTGTCCGCCCCTCTTTGCCCTTGTCCGCCCCTCTTTGCCCTTGTCCGCCCCTCTTTGCCCTTGTCCGCCCCTCTTTGCCCTTGTCCGCCCCTCTTTGCCCTTGTCCCGTATCCTCCGCACTTGTCCGCCCCTCTTTGCCCTTGTCCGCCCCTCTTTGCCCTTGTCCGCCCCTCTTTGCCCTTGTCCGCCCCTCTTTGCCCTTGTCCGCCCCTCTTTGCCCTTGTCCGCCCCTCTTTGCCCTTGTCCGCCCCTCTTTGCCCTTGTCCGCCCCTCTTTGCCCTTGTCCGCCCCTCTTTGCCCTTGTCCGCCCCTCTTTGCCCTTGTCCGCCCCTCTTTGCCCTTGTCCCGTATCCTCCGTACTTGTCCGCCCCTCTTTGCCCTTGTCCGCCCCTCTTTGCCCTTGTCCGCCCCTCTTTGCCCTTGTCCGCCCCTCTTTGCCCTTGTCCGCCCCTCTTTGCCCTTGTCCGCCCCTCTTTGCCCTTGTCCGCCCCTCTTTGCCCTTGTCCGCCCCTCTTTGCCCTTGTCCCGTATCCTCCGCACTTGTCCGCCCCTCTTTGCCCTTGTCCCGTATCCTCCGCACTTGTCCGCCCCTCTTTGCCCTTGTCCGCCCCTCTTTGCCCTTGTCCGCCCCTCTTTGCCCTTGTCCGCCCCTCTTTGCCCTTGTCCGCCCCTCTTTGCCCTTGTCCGCCCCTCTTTGCCCTTGTCCGCCCCTCTTTGCCCTTGTCCGCCCCTCTTTGCCCTTGTCCGCCCCTCTTTGCCCTTGTCCGCCCCTCTTTGCCCTTGTCCGCCCCTCTTTGCCCTTGTCCGCCCCTCTTTGCCCTTGTCCGCCCCTCTTTGCCCTTGTCCGCCCCTCTTTGCCCTTGTCCCGTATCCTCCGTACTTGTCCGCCCCTCTTTGCCCTTGTCCGCCCCTCTTTGCCCTTGTCCGCCCCTCTTTGCCCTTGTCCGCCCCTCTTTGCCCTTGTCCGCCCCTCTTTGCCCTTGTCCGCCCCTCTTTGCCCTTGTCCGCCCCTCTTTGCCCTTGTCCGCCCCTCTTTGCCCTTGTCCGCCCCTCTCTGCCCTTGTCCGCCCCTCTCTGCCCTTGTCCGCCCCTCTCTGCCCTTGTCCGCCCCTCTCTGCCCTTGTCCGCCCCTCTCTGCCCTTGTCCGCCCCTCTCTGCCCTTGTCCGCCCCTCTCTGCCCTTGTCCGCCCCTCTCTGCCCTTGTCCGCCCCTCTCTGCCCTTGTCCGCCCCTCTCTGCCCTTGTCCGCCCCTCTCTGCCCTTGTCCGCCCCTCTCTGCCCTTGTCCGCCCCTCTCTGCCCTTGTCCGCCCCTCTCTGCCCTTGTCCGCCCCTCTTTGCCCTTGTCCGCCCCTCTTTGCCCTTGTCCGCCCCTCTTTGCCCTTGTCCGCCCCTCTTTGCCCTTGTCCGCCCCTCTTTGCCCTTGTCCGCCCCTCTTTGCCCTTGTCCGCCCCTCTTTGCCCTTGTCCGCCCCTCTTTGCCCTTGTCCGCCCCTCTTTGCCCTTGTCCGCCCCTCTTTGCCCTTGTCCGCCCCTCTTTGCCCTTGTCCGCCCCTCTTTGCCCTTGTCCGCCCCTCTTTGCCCTTGTCCGCCCCTCTTTGCCCTTGTCCGCCCCTCTTTGCCCTTGTCCGCCCCTCTTTGCCCTTGTCCGCCCCTCTTTGCCCTTCTCCCGTATCCTCCGCACTTGTCCGCCCCTCTTTGCCCTTGTCCCGTATCCTCCGCACTTGTCCGCCCCTCTTTGCCCTTGTCCCGTATCCTCCGCACTTGTCCGCCCCTCTTTGCCCTTGTCCGCCCCTCTTTGCCCTTGTCCGCCCCTCTTTGCCCTTGTCCGCCCCTCTTTGCCCTTGTCCGCCCCTCTTTGCCCTTGTCCGCCCCTCTTTGCCCTTGTCCGCCCCTCTTTGCCCTTGTCCGCCCCTCTTTGCCCTTGTCCGCCCCTCTTTGCCCTTGTCCGCCCCTCTTTGCCCTTGTCCGCCCCTCTTTGCCCTTGTCCGCCCCTCTTTGCCCTTGTCCGCCCCTCTTTGCCCTTGTCCGCCCCTCTTTGCCCTTGTCCGCCCCTCTTTGCCCTTGTCCGCCCCTCTTTGCCCTTGTCCGCCCCTCTTTGCCCTTGTCCGCCCCTCTTTGCCCTTGTCCGCCCCTCTTTGCCCTTGTCCGCCCCTCTTTGCCCTTGTCCGCCCCTCTTTGCCCTTGTCCGCCCCTCTTTGCCCTTGTCCCGTATCCTCCGCACTTGTCCGCCCCTCTTTGCCCTTGTCCCGTATCCTCCGCACTTGTCCGCCCCTCTTTGCCCTTGTCCCGTATCCTCCGCACTTGTCCGCCCCTCTTTGCCCTTGTCCGCCCCTCTTTGCCCTTGTCCGCCCCTCTTTGCCCTTGTCCGCCCCTCTTTGCCCTTGTCCGCCCCTCTTTGCCCTTGTCCGCCCCTCTTTGCCCTTGTCCGCCCCTCTTTGCCCTTGTCCGCCCCTCTTTGCCCTTGTCCCGTATCCTCCGTACTTGTCCGCCCCTCTTTGCCCTTGTCCGCCCCTCTTTGCCCTTGTCCGCCCCTCTTTGCCCTTGTCCGCCCCTCTTTGCCCTTGTCCGCCCCTCTTTGCCCTTGTCCCGTATCCTCCGTACTTGTCCGCCCCTCTTTGCCCTTGTCCGCCCCTCTTTGCCCTTGTCCGCCCCTCTTTGCCCTTGTCCGCCCCTCTTTGCCCTTGTCCGCCCCTCTTTGCCCTTGTCCGCCCCTCTTTGCCCTTGTCCGCCCCTCTTTGCCCTTGTCCGCCCCTCTTTGCCCTTGTCCGCCCCTCTTTGCCCTTGTCCGCCCCTCTTTGCCCTTGTCCGCCCCTCTTTGCCCTTGTCCGCCCCTCTTTGCCCTTGTCCGCCCCTCTTTGCCCTTGTCCGCCCCTCTTTGCCCTTGTCCCGTATCCTCCGTACTTGTCCGCCCCTCTTTGCCCTTGTCCGCCCCTCTTTGCCCTTGTCCCGTATCCTCCGTACTTGTCCGCCCCTCTTTGCCCTTGTCCGCCCCTCTTTGCCCTTGTCCGCCCCTCTTTGCCCTTGTCCGCCCCTCTTTGCCCTTGTCCGCCCCTCTTTGCCCTTGTCCGCCCCTCTTTGCCCTTGTCCGCCCCTCTTTGCCCTTGTCCGCCCCTCTTTGCCCTTGTCCGCCCCTCTTTGCCCTTGTCCGCCCCTCTTTGCCCTTGTCCGCCCCTCTTTGCCCTTGTCCGCCCCTCTTTGCCCTTGTCCGCCCCTCTTTGCCCTTGTCCGCCCCTCTTTGCCCTTGTCCGCCCCTCTTTGCCCTTGTCCGCCCCTCTTTGCCCTTGTCCGCCCCTCTTTGCCCTTGTCCGCCCCTCTTTGCCCTTGTCCCGTATCCTCCGCACTTGTCCGCCCCTCTTTGCCCTTGTCCCGTATCCTCCGCACTTGTCCGCCCCTCTTTGCCCTTGTCCGCCCCTCTTTGCCCTTGTCCGCCCCTCTTTGCCCTTGTCCGCCCCTCTTTGCCCTTGTCCGCCCCTCTTTGCCCTTGTCCGCCCCTCTTTGCCCTTGTCCGCCCCTCTTTGCCCTTGTCCGCCCCTCTTTGCCCTTGTCCGCCCCTCTTTGCCCTTGTCCGCCCCTCTTTGCCCTTGTCCGCCCCTCTTTGCCCTTGTCCGCCCCTCTTTGCCCTTGTCCGCCCCTCTTTGCCCTTGTCCGCCCCTCTTTGCCCTTGTCCGCCCCTCTGTGCCCTTGTCCGCCCCTCTTTGCCCTTGTCCGCCCCTCTTTGCCCTTGTCCGCCCCTCTTTGCCCTTGTCCGCCCCTCTTTGCCCTTGTCCGCCCCTCTTTGCCCTTGTCCGCCCCTCTTTGCCCTTGTCCGCCCCTCTTTGCCCTTGTCCGCCCCTCTTTGCCCTTGTCCGCCCCTCTTTGCCCTTGTCCGCCCCTCTTTGCCCTTGTCCGCCCCTCTTTGCCCTTGTCCGCCCCTCTTTGCCCTTGTCCGCCCCTCTTTGCCCTTGTCCGCCCCTCTTTGCCCTTGTCCGCCCCTCTTTGCCCTTGTCCGCCCCTCTTTGCCCTTGTCCGCCCCTCTTTGCCCTTGTCCGCCCCTCTTTGCCCTTGTCCGCCCCTCTTTGCCCTTGTCCCGTATCCTCCGCACTTGTCCGCCCCTCTTTGCCCTTGTCCCGTATCCTCCGCACTTGTCCGCCCCTCTTTGCCCTTGTCCGCCCCTCTTTGCCCTTGTCCGCCCCTCTTTGCCCTTGTCCGCCCCTCTTTGCCCTTGTCCGCCCCTCTTTGCCCTTGTCCGCCCCTCTTTGCCCTTGTCCGCCCCTCTTTGCCCTTGTCCGCCCCTCTTTGCCCTTGTCCGCCCCTCTTTGCCCTTGTCCGCCCCTCTTTGCCCTTGTCCGCCCCTCTTTGCCCTTGTCCGCCCCTCTTTGCCCTTGTCCGCCCCTCTTTGCCCTTGTCCGCCCCTCTTTGCCCTTGTCCGCCCCTCTTTGCCCTTGTCCGCCCCTCTTTGCCCTTGTCCGCCCCTCTTTGCCCTTGTCCGCCCCTCTTTGCCCTTGTCCGCCCCTCTTTGCCCTTGTCCGCCCCTCTTTGCCCTTGTCCGCCCCTCTTTGCCCTTGTCCGCCCCTCTTTGCCCTTGTCCGCCCCTCTTTGCCCTTGTCCGCCCCTCTTTGCCCTTGTCCGCCCCTCTTTGCCCTTGTCCGCCCCTCTTTGCCCTTGTCCGCCCCTCTTTGCCCTTGTCCGCCCCTCTTTGCCCTTGTCCGCCCCTCTTTGCCCTTGTCCGCCCCTCTTTGCCCTTGTCCGCCCCTCTTTGCCCTTGTCCGCCCCTCTTTGCCCTTGTCCGCCCCTCTTTGCCCTTGTCCGCCCCTCTTTGCCCTTGTCCGCCCCTCTTTGCCCTTGTCCGCCCCTCTTTGCCCTTGTCCGCCCCTCTTTGCCCTTGTCCGCCCCTCTTTGCCCTTGTCCGCCCCTCTTTGCCCTTGTCCGCCCCTCTTTGCCCTTGTCCGCCCCTCTTTGCCCTTGTCCGCCCCTCTTTGCCCTTGTCCGCCCCTCTTTGCCCTTGTCCGCCCCTCTTTGCCCTTGTCCCGTATTCTCCGTACTTGTCCGCCCCTCTTTGCCCTTGTCCGCCCCTCTTTGCCCTTGTCCGCCCCTCTTTGCCCTTGTCCGCCCCTCTTTGCCCTTGTCCGCCCCTTTCGCAATTTTCCTCCCCTCTTTGCCCTTGTCCGCCCCTCTTTGCCATTGTCCCATATTCTCTATCTTTGCCAAAATCGCATTATTAGGCGAAAGTAAGTTACGATTTAGTACACTTTCCTAAAGCTTGCTGTTAGGAGGGAATCTGCAGCTTGCAGTGAAAGCGCTTCGAGAGGGGAGTCTAATTAGGGCAAAGATTTGATGGTAGCAGCTTCCCTGCGGGAGATACTCTCTTTTCCAAAATCGCATTATAGGCGAAATTAAGATACAATTCAGTACCCTATCCTAAAGCTTGCTGTTAGGAGGGAATCTGCAGCTTGCAGTGAAAGCGCTTCCAGAGGGGAGTCTAATGAGGGCAAACATTTGATGGTAGCAGTTTCCCTGCGGGAGATATTCTCTTTCCCAAAAACGCCTTTTTAGCCGCAGTTAAGTTACAATTCAGTACCCTATCCTAAAGCTTGCTGTTAGGAGGGAATCTGCAGCTTGCAGTGAAAGCGCTTCCAGAGGGGAGTCTAATGAGGGCAAACATTTGATGGTAGCAGCTTCCCTGCGGGAGATACTCTCTTTGCCAAAATCGCATTATTAGGCGAAAGTAAGTTACAATTCAGGACCCTATCCTAAATCTTGCTGTTAGGAGGGAATCTGCAGCTTGCAGTGAAAGTGCTTCCAGAGGGGAGTCTAATGAGGGCAAGCATTTGATGGTAGCAGCTTCCCTGCGGGAGATACTCTCTTTGCCAAAATCGCATTATTAGGCGAAAGTAAGTTACAATTCAGAACCCTATCCTAAAGCTTGCTGTTAGGAGGGAATCTGCAGCTTGAAGTGAATGCGCTTCCAGAGGGGAGTCTAATGAGGGCAAACATTTGATGGTAGCAGCTTCCCTGCGGGAGATATTCTCTTTGCCAAAATCGCCTTATTAGCCCCAGTTAAGTTACAATTCAGTACCCTATCCTAAAGCTTGCTGTTAGGAGGGAATCTGCAGCTTGCAGTGAAAGCGCTTCCAGAGGGGAGTCTAATGAGGGCAAACATTTGATGGTAGCAGCTTCCCTGCGGGAGATACTCTCTTTGCCATAATCGCATTATTAGGCGAAAGTAAGATACAATTCAGTACCCTATCCTAAAGCTTGCTGTTAGGAGGGAATCTGCAGCTTGCAGTGAAAGCGCTTCCAGAGGGGAGTCTAATGTGGGCAAACATTTGATGGTAGCAGCTTCCCTGCGGGAGATACTCTCTTTGCCAAAATCGCATTATTAGGCGAAAGTAAGATACAATTCAGTACCCTATCCTAAAGCTTGCTGTTAGGAGGGAATCTGCAGCTTGCAGTGAAAGCGCTTCCAGAGGGGAGTCTAATGAGGGCAAACATTTGATGGTAGCAGCTTCCCTGCGGGAGATACTCTCTTTGCCAAAATCGCATTATTAGGCGAAAGTAAGTTACAATTCAGTACCCTATCCTAAAGCTTGCTGTTAGGAGGGAATCTGCAGCTTGCAGTGAAAGCGCTTCCAGAGGGGAGTCTAATGAGGGCAAACATTTGATGGTAGCAGCTTCCCTGCGGGAGATATTCTCATTGCAGATCGCCTTATTAGCCGCAGTTAAGTTACAATTCAGTACCCTATCCTAAAGCTTGCTGTTAGGAGGGAATCTGCAGCTTGCAGTGAAAGCGCTTCCAGAGGGGAGTCTAATGAGGGCAAACATTTGATGGTAGCAGCTTCCCTGCGGGAGATACTCTCTTTGAAAATATCGCCTTATTAGGCGAAAGTAAGTTACAATTCAGTACCCTATCCTAAAGCTTGCTGTTAGGAGGGAATCTGCAGCTTGCAGTGAAAGCGCTTCCAGAGGGGAGTCTAATGAGGGCAAACATTTGATGGTAGCAGCTTCCCTGCGGGAGATATTCTCTTTGCCAAAATCGCATTATTAGGCGAAAGTAAGTTACAATTCAGTACCCTATCCTAAAGCTTGCTGTTAGGAGGGAATCTGCAGCTTGAAGTGAATGCGCTTCCAGAGGGGAGTCTAACGAGGGCAAACATTTGATGGTAGCAGCTTCCCTGCGGGAGATACTCTCTTTGCCAAAATCGCATTATTAGGCGAAAGTAAGTTACAATTCAGTACTTTATCCTAAAGCTTGCTGTTAGGAGGGAATCTGCAGCTTGCAGTGAAAGCGCTTCCAGAGGGGAGTCTAATGAGGGCAAACATTTGATTGTAACAGCTTCCCTGCGGGAGATATTCTCTTTGCCAAAATCGCCTTATTAGACGCAGTTAAGTTACAATTCAGTACAGTGTCCTACAGCTTGCTGTTAGGAGGGAATCTGCAGCTTGCAGTGAAAGCGCTTCCAGAGGGGAGTCTAATGAGGGCAAACATTTGATGGTAGCAGCTTCCCTGCGGGAGATACTCTCTTTGCCAAAATCGCATTATTAGGCGAAAGTAAGTTACAATTCAGTACCCTATCCTAAAGCTTGCTGTTAGGAGGGAATCGGCAGCTTGCAGTGAAAGCGCTTCCAGAGAGGAGTCTGACGAGGGCAAACATTTGATGGTAGCAGCTTCCCTGCGGGAGATATTCTCTTTGACAAAACCGCATTATTAGGCGAAAGTAAGTTACAATTCAGTACCCTATCCTAAAGCTTGCTGTTAGGAGGGAATCTGCAGCTTGCAGTGAAACCGCTTCCAGAGGGGAGTCTAATGAGGGCAAACATTTGATGGTAGCAGCTTCCCTGCGGGAGATACTCTCTTTGCCAAAATCGCATTATTAGGCGAAAGTAAGATACAATTCAGTACCCTATCCTAAAGCTTGCTGTTAGGAGGGAATCTGCAACTTGCAGTGAAAGCGCTTCCAGAGGGGAGTCTAACGAGGGCAAACATTTGATGGTAGCAGCTTCCATGCAGCATATACTCTCTTTTCCGAAATCGCCGTATTAGCCGCAGTTAAGTTACAATTCAGTACCCTATCCTAAAGCTTGCTGTTAGGAGGGAATCTGCAGCTTGCAGTGAAAGCGCTTCCAGAGGGGAGTCTAATGAGGGCAAACATTTGATGGTAGCAGCTTCCCTGCGGGAGATACTCTCTTTGCCAAAATCGCATTATTAGGCGAAAGTAAGTTACAATTCAGGACCCTATCCTAAATCTTGCTGTTAGGAGGGAATCTGCAGCTTGCAGTGAAAGTGCTTCCAGAGGGGAGTCTAATGAGGGCAAGCATTTGATGGTAGCAGCTTCCCTGCGGGAGATACTCTCTTTGCCAAAATCGCATTATTAGGCGAAAGTAAGTTACAATTCAGAACCCTATCCTAAAGCTTGCTGTTAGGAGGGAATCTGCAGCTTGAAGTGAATGCGCTTCCAGAGGGGAGTCTAATGAGGGCAAACATTTGATGGTAGCAGCTTCCCTGCGGGAGATATTCTCTTTGCCAAAATCGCCTTATTAGCCCCAGTTAAGTTACAATTCAGTACCCTATCCTAAAGCTTGCTGTTAGGAGGGAATCTGCAGCTTGCAGTGAAAGCGCTTCCAGAGGGGAGTCTAATGAGGGCAAACATTTGATGGTAGCAGCTTCCCTGCGGGAGATACTCTCTTTGCCATAATCGCATTATTAGGCGAAAGTAAGATACAATTCAGTACCCTATCCTAAAGCTTGCTGTTAGGAGGGAATCTGCAGCTTGCAGTGAAAGCGCTTCCAGAGGGGAGTCTAATGTGGGCAAACATTTGATGGTAGCAGCTTCCCTGCGGGAGATACTCTCTTTGCCAAAATCGCATTATTAGGCGAAAGTAAGATACAATTCAGTACCCTATCCTAAAGCTTGCTGTTAGGAGGGAATCTGCAGCTTGCAGTGAAAGCGCTTCCAGAGGGGAGTCTAATGAGGGCAAACATTTGATGGTAGCAGCTTCCCTGCGGGAGATACTCTCTTTGCCAAAATCGCATTATTAGGCGAAAGTAAGTTACAATTCAGTACCCTATCCTAAAGCTTGCTGTTAGGAGGGAATCTGCAGCTTGCAGTGAAAGCGCTTCCAGAGGGGAGTCTAATGAGGGCAAACATTTGATGGTAGCAGCTTCCCTGCGGGAGATATTCTCATTGCAGATCGCCTTATTAGCCGCAGTTAAGTTACAATTCAGTACCCTATCCTAAAGCTTGCTGTTAGGAGGGAATCTGCAGCTTGCAGTGAAAGCGCTTCCAGAGGGGAGTCTAATGAGGGCAAACATTTGATGGTAGCAGCTTCCCTGCGGGAGATACTCTCTTTGAAAATATCGCCTTATTAGGCGAAAGTAAGTTACAATTCAGTACCCTATCCTAAAGCTTGCTGTTAGGAGGGAATCTGCAGCTTGCAGTGAAAGCGCTTCCAGAGGGGAGTCTAATGAGGGCAAACATTTGATGGTAGCAGCTTCCCTGCGGGAGATATTCTCTTTGCCAAAATCGCATTATTAGGCGAAAGTAAGTTACAATTCAGTACCCTATCCTAAAGCTTGCTGTTAGGAGGGAATCTGCAGCTTGAAGTGAATGCGCTTCCAGAGGGGAGTCTAACGAGGGCAAACATTTGATGGTAGCAGCTTCCCTGCGGGAGATACTCTCTTTGCCAAAATCGCATTATTAGGCGAAAGTAAGTTACAATTCAGTACTTTATCCTAAAGCTTGCTGTTAGGAGGGAATCTGCAGCTTGCAGTGAAAGCGCTTCCAGAGGGGAGTCTAATGAGGGCAAACATTTGATTGTAACAGCTTCCCTGCGGGAGATATTCTCTTTGCCAAAATCGCCTTATTAGACGCAGTTAAGTTACAATTCAGTACAGTGTCCTACAGCTTGCTGTTAGGAGGGAATCTGCAGCTTGCAGTGAAAGCGCTTCCAGAGGGGAGTCTAATGAGGGCAAACATTTGATGGTAGCAGCTTCCCTGCGGGAGATACTCTCTTTGCCAAAATCGCATTATTAGGCGAAAGTAAGTTACAATTCAGTACCCTATCCTAAAGCTTGCTGTTAGGAGGGAATCGGCAGCTTGCAGTGAAAGCGCTTCCAGAGAGGAGTCTGACGAGGGCAAACATTTGATGGTAGCAGCTTCCCTGCGGGAGATATTCTCTTTGACAAAACCGCATTATTAGGCGAAAGTAAGTTACAATTCAGTACCCTATCCTAAAGCTTGCTGTTAGGAGGGAATCTGCAGCTTGCAGTGAAACCGCTTCCAGAGGGGAGTCTAATGAGGGCAAACATTTGATGGTAGCAGCTTCCCTGCGGGAGATACTCTCTTTGCCAAAATCGCATTATTAGGCGAAAGTAAGATACAATTCAGTACCCTATCCTAAAGCTTGCTGTTAGGAGGGAATCTGCAACTTGCAGTGAAAGCGCTTCCAGAGGGGAGTCTAACGAGGGCAAACATTTGATGGTAGCAGCTTCCATGCAGCATATACTCTCTTTTCCGAAATCGCCGTATTAGCCGCAGTTAAGTTACAATTCAGTACCCTATCCTAAAGCTTGCTGTTAGGAGGGAATCTGCAGCTTGCAGTGAAAGCGCTTCCAGAGGGGAGTCTAATGAGGGCAAACATTTGATGGTAGCAGCTTCCCTGCGGGAGATACTCTCTTTGCCAAAATCGCATTATTAGGCGAAACTAAGTTACAATTCAGTACCCTATCCTAAAGCTTGCTGTTAGGAGGGAATCTGTAGCTGGCAGTGAAAGCGCTTCCAGAGGGGAGTCTAATGAGGGCAAACATTTGATGGTAGCAGCTTCCCTGCGGGAGACAGTCTCTATTCCATAATCGCATTATTAGGCGAAAGTAAGATACAATTCAGTACCCTATCCTAAAGCTTGCTGTTAGGAGGGAATCTGCAGCTTGCAGTGAAAGCGCTTCCAGAGGGGAGTCTAATGAGGGCAAACATTTGATGGTAGCAGCTTCCCTGCGGGAGATACTCTCTTTGCCAAAATCGCATTATTAGGCGAAAGTAAGATACAATTCAGTACCCTATCCTAAAGCTTGCTGTTAGGAGGGAATCTGCAGCTTGCAGTGAAAGCGCTTCCAGAGGGGAGTCTAATGAGGGCAAACATGTGATGGTAGCAGCTTCCCTGCGGGAGATACTCTCTTTGCCAAAATCGCATTATTAGGCGAAAGTAAGTTACAATTCAGTACCTTATCCTAAAGCTTGCTGTTAGGAGGGAATCTGCAGCTTGCAGTGAAAGCGCTTCCAGAGGGGAGTCTAATGAGGGCAAACATTTGATGGTAGCAGCTTCCCTGCGGGAGATATTCTCTTTGCCAAAATCGCATTTTTATGCGAAAGTAAGTTACAATTCAGTACCCTATCCTAAAGCTTGCTGTTAGGAGGGAATCTGCAGCTTGCAGTGAAAGCGCTTCCAGAGGGGAGTCTAATGAGGGCAAACATTTGATGGTAGCAGCTTCCCTGCGGGAGATAGTCTCTTTGCCAAAATCGCATTATTAGGCGAAAGTAAGTTACAATTCAGTACCCTATCCTAAAGCTTGCTGTTAGGAGGGAATCTGCAGCTTGCAGTGAAAGCGCTTCCAGAGGGGAGTCTAATGAGGGCAAACTTTTGATGGTAGCAGCTTTCCTGCGGGAGATACTCTATTTGCCAAAATCGCATTATTAGGCGAAAGTAAGTTACAATTCAGTACCCTATCCTAAAGCTTGCTGTTAGGAGGGAATCTGCAGCTTGCAGTGAAAGCGCTTCCAGAGGGGAGTCTAATGAGGGCAAACATTTGATGGTAGCAGCTTCCCTGCGGGAGATATTCTCTTTGCCAAAATCGCATTTTTATGCGAAAGTAAGTTACAATTCAGTACCCTATCCTAAAGCTTGCTGTTAGGAGGGAATCTGCAGCTTGCAGTGAAAGCGCTTCCAGAGGGGAGTCTAATGAGGGCAAACATTTGATGGTAGCAGCTTCCCTGCGGGAGATAGTCTCTTTGCCAAAATCGCATTATTAGGCGAAAGTAAGTTACAATTCAGTACCCTATCCTAAAGCTTGCTGTTAGGAGGGAATCTGCAGCTTGCAGTGAAAGCGCTTCCAGAGGGGAGTCTAACGAGGGCAAACTTTTGATGGTAGCAGCTTCCCTGCGGGAGATACTCTCTTTGAAAAAATCACGTTATTAGGCGAAAGTAAGTTACAATTCAGGACCCTATCCTAAAGCTTGCTGTTAGGAGGGAATCTGCAGCTTGCAGTGAAAGCGCTTCCAGAGGGGAGTCTAATGAGGGCAAACATTTGATGGTAGCAGCTTCTCTGCGGGAGATACTCTCTTTGCCAAAATCACGTTATTAGGCGAAAGTAAGTTACAATTCAGGTCCCTATCCTAAAGCTTGCTGTTAGGAGGGAATCTGCAGCTTGCAGTGAAAGCGCTTCCAGAGGGGAGTCTAATGAGGGCAAGCATTTGATGGTAGCAGCTTCCCTGCGGGAGATACTCTCTTTGCCAAAATCGCATTATTAGGCGAAAGTAAGTTACAATTCAGTACCCTATCCTAAAGCTTGCTGTTAGGAGGGAATCTGAAGCTTGCAGTGAAAGCGCTTCCAGAGGGGAGTCTAATGAGGGCAAACATTTGATGGTAGCAGCTTCCCTGCGGGAGATACTCTCTTTGAAAAATCACGTTATTAGGCGAAAGTAAGTTACAATTCAGGACCCTATCCTAAAGCTTGCTGTTAGGAGGGAATCTGCAGATTGCAGTGAAAGCGCTTCCAGAGGGGAGTCTAATGAGGGCAAGCATTTGATGGTAGCAGCTTCCCTGCGGGAGATACTCTCTTTGCCAAAATCGCATTATTAGGCGAAAGTAAGTTACAATTCAGTACACTATCCTAAAGCTTGCTGATAGGAGGGAATCTGCAGCTTGCAGTGAAAGCGCTTCCAGAGGGGAGTCTAATGAGGGCAAATATTAGATGGTAGCAGCTTCCCTGCGGGAGATATTCTCTTTGCCATAATCGCTTTATTAGCCGCAGTTAAGTTACAATTCAGTACCCTATCCTAAAGCTTGCTGTTAGGAGGGAATCTGCAGCTTGCAGTGAAAGCGCTTCCAGAGGGGAGTCTAACCAGGGCAAACATTTGATGGTAGCAGCTTCCCTGCGGGAGATACTCTCTTTGCCAAAATCGCATTATTAGGCGAAATTAAGTTACAATTCAGTACCCTATCCTAAAGCTTGCTGTTAGGAGGGAATCTGCAGCTTGCGGTGAAAGCGCTTCCAGAGGGGAGTCTAATGAGGGCAAACATTTGATGGTAGCAGCTTCCCTGCGGGATATAATCTCTTTTCCAATTTTGCCTTATTAGCCGCTGTTAAGTTACAATTCAGTACCCTACCCTAAAGCTTGCTGTTAGGAGGGAATCTGAAGCTTGCAGTGAAAGCGCTTCCAGAGGGGAGTCTAATGAGGGCAAACATTTGATGGTAACAGCTTCCCTGCGGGAGATATACTCTTTGCCAAAATCGCCTTATTAGCCGCAGTTAAGTTACAATTCAGTACCCTTTCCTAAAGCTTGCTGTTAGGAGGGAATCTGAAGCTTGCAGTGAAAGCGCTTCCAGAGAGGAGTCTAATGAGGGCAAACATTTGATGGTAGCAGCTTCCCTGCGGGAGATACTCTCTTTGCCAAAATCGCATTATTAGGCGAAAGTAAGTTACAATTCAGTACCCTATCCTAAAGCTTGCTGTTAGGAGGGAATCTGCAGCTTGCAGTGAAAGCGCTTCCAGAGGGGAGTCTAATGAGGGCAAACATTTGATGGTAGCAGCTTCCCTGCGGGAGATACTCTCTTTGCCAAAATCGCATTATTAGGCGAAAGTAAGTTACAATTCAGTACCCTATCCTAAAGCTTGCTGGTAGGAGGGAATCTGCAGCTTGCAGTGAAAGCGCTTCCAGAGGGGAGTCTAACGAGGGTAAACATTTGATGGTAACAGCTTCCCTGCGGGAGATACTCTCTTTGCCAAAATCGCATTATTAGGCGAAAGTAAGTTACAATTCAGTACCCTATCCTAAAGCTTGCTGTTAGGAGCGAATCTGCAGCTTGCAGTGAAAGCGCTTCCAGACGGGAGTCTAACGAGGGCAAACATTTGATGGTAGCAGCTTCCCTGCGGGAGATACTCTCTTTGCCAAAATCGCCTTATTAGTCGAAAGTAAGTTACAATTCAGTGCAATTTCCTAAAGCTTGCTGTTAGGAGGGAATCTGCAGCTTGCAGTGAAAGCGCTTCCAGAGGGGAGTCTAATGAGGGCAAACATTTGATGGTAGCAGCTTCCCTGCGGGAGATATTCTCTTTGCCATAATCGCCTTATTAGCCGCAGTTAAGTTACAATTCAGTACCCTATCCTAAAGCTTGCTGTTAGGAGGGAATCTGCAGCTTGCAGTGAAAGCGCTTCCAGAGGGGAGTCTAATGAGGGCAAACATTTGATGGTAGCAGCTTCCCTGCGGGAGATACTCTCTTTGCCAAAATCGCATTATTAGGCGCAGTTAAGTTACAATTCAGTACCCTATCCTAAAGCTTGCTGTTAGGAGGGAATCTGCAGCTTGCAGTGAAAGCGCTTCCAGAGGGGAGTCTAAGGAGGGCAAACATTTGATGGTAGCAGCTTCCCTGCGGGAGATACTCTCTTTGCCAAAATCGCGTTATTAGGCGAAAGTAAGTTACAATTCAGTACACTATCCTAAAGCTTGCTGTTAGGAGGGAATCTGCAGCTTGAAGTGAATGCGCTTCCAGAGGGTAGACTAATGAGGGCAAACATTTGATGGTAACAGCTTCCCTGCGGGAGATACTCTCTTTGTCAAAATCGCATTATTAGGCGAAAGTAAGTTACAACTCAGTACCTTATCCTAAAGCTTGCTGTTAGGAGGGAATCTGAAGCTTGCAGTGAAAGCGCTTCCAGAGGGGAGTCTAATGAGGGCAAACATTTGATGGTAGCAGCTTCCCTGCGGGAGATACTCTCTTTGCCAATATCGCATTATTATGCGAAAGTAAGTTACAATTCAGTACCCTATCCTAAAGCTTGCTGTTAGGAGGGAATCTGCAGCTTGCAGTGAAAGCGCTTCCAGAGGGGAGTCTAATGAGGGCAAACATTTCATGGTAGCAGCTTCCCTGCAGGAGATACTCTCTTTGCCAAAATCGCATTATTAGGCGAAAGTAAGTTACAATTCAGTACCCTATCCTAAAGCTTGCTGTTAGGAGGGAATCTGCAGCTTGCAGTGAAAGCGCTTCCAGAGGGGAGTCTAAGGAGGGCAAACATTTGATGGTAGCAGCTTCCCTGCGGGAGATACTCTCTTTGCCAAAATCGCATTATTAGGCGAAAGTAAGTTACAATTCAGTACCCTATCCTAAAGATTGCTGTTAGGAGGGAATCTGCAGCTTGCAGTGAAAGCACTTCCAGAGGGGAGTCTAATGAGGGCAAATATTTGATGGTAGCAGCTTCCCTGCGGGAGATATTCTCTTTGCCATAATCGCCTTATTAGCCGCAGTTAAGTTACAATTCAGTACCCTATCCTAAAGCTTGCTGTTAGGAGGGAATCTGCAGCTTGCAGTGAAAGCGCTTCCAGAGGGGAATCTAATGAGGGCAAACATTTGATGGTAGCAGCTTACCTGCGGGAGATACTCTCTTTGAAAAAATCACGTTATTAGGCGAAAGTAAGTTACAATTCAGGACCCTATCCTAAAGCTTGCTGTTAGGAGGGAATCTGCAGCTTGCAGTGAAAGCGCTTCCAGAGGGGAGTCTAATGAGGGCAAACATTTGATGGTAGCAGCTTCTCTGCGGGAGTTACTCTCTTTGCCAAAATCACGTTATTAGGCGAAAGTAAGTTACAATTCAGGTCCCTATCCTAAAGCTTGCTGTTAGGAGGGAATCTGCAGCTTGCAGTGAAAGCGCTTCCAGAGGGGAGTCTAATGAGGGCAAGCATTTGATGGTAGCAGCTTCCCTGCGGGAGATACTCTCTTTGCCAAAATCGCATTATTAGGCGAAAGTAAGTTACAATTCAGTACCCTATCCTAAAGCTTGCTGTTAGGAGGGAATCTGAAGCTTGCAGTGAAAGCGCTTCCAGAGGGGAGTCTAATGAGGGCAAACATTTGATGGTAGCAGCTTCCCTGCGGGAGATACTCTCTTTGAAAAATCACGTTATTAGGCGAAAGTAAGTTACAATTCAGTACCCTATCCTAAAGCTTGCTGTTAGGAGGGAATCTGCAGCTTGCAGTGAAAGCGCTTCCAGAGGGGAGTCTAATGAGGGCAAACATTTGATGGTAGCAGCTTCCCTGCGGGAGATAGTCTCTTTGCCAAAATCACGTTATTAGGCGAAAGTAAGTTACAATTCAGTACCCTATCCTAAAGCTTGCTGTTAGGAGGGAATCTGCAGCTTGCAGTGAAAGCGCTTCCAGAGGGGAGTCTAATGAGGGCAAGCATTTGATGGTAGCAGCTTCCCTGCGGGAGATACTCTCTTTGCCAAAATCGCATTATTAGGCGAAAGTAAGTTACAATTCAGTACACTATCCTAAAGCTTGCTGATAGGAGGGAATCTGCAGCTTGCAGTGAAAGCGCTTCCAGAGGGGAGTCTAATGAGGGCAAATATTAGATGGTAGCAGCTTCCCTGCGGGAGATATTCTCTTTGCCATAATCGCTTTATTAGCCGCAGTTAAGTTACAATTCAGTACCCTATCCTAAAGCTTGCTGTTAGGAGGGAATCTGCAGCTTGCAGTGAAAGCGCTTCCAGAGGGGAGTCTAACCAGGGCAAACATTTGATGGTAGCAGCTTCCCTGCGGGAGATACTCTCTTTGCCAAAATCGCATTATTAGGCGAAATTAAGTTACAATTCAGTACCCTATCCTAAAGCTTGCTGTTAGGAGGGAATCTGCAGCTTGCGGTGAAAGCGCTTCCAGAGGGGAGTCTAATGAGGGCAAACATTTGATGGTAGCAGCTTCCCTGCGGGATATAATCTCTTTTCCAATTTTGCCTTATTAGCCGCTGTTAAGTTACAATTCAGTACCCTACCCTAAAGCTTGCTGTTAGGAGGGAATCTGAAGCTTGCAGTGAAAGCGCTTCCAGAGGGGAGTCTAATGAGGGCAAACATTTGATGGTAACAGCTTCCCTGCGGGAGATATACTCTTTGCCAAAATCGCCTTATTAGCCGCAGTTAAGTTACAATTCAGTACCCTTTCCTAAAGCTTGCTGTTAGGAGGGAATCTGAAGCTTGCAGTGAAAGCGCTTCCAGAGAGGAGTCTAATGAGGGCAAACATTTGATGGTAGCAGCTTCCCTGCGGGAGATACTCTCTTTGCCAAAATCGCATTATTAGGCGAAAGTAAGTTACAATTCAGTACCCTATCCTAAAGCTTGCTGTTAGGAGGGAATCTGCAGCTTGCAGTGAAAGCGCTTCCAGAGGGGAGTCTAATGAGGGCAAACATTTGATGGTAGCAGCTTCCCTGCGGGAGATACTCTCTTTGCCAAAATCGCATTATTAGGCGAAAGTAAGTTACAATTCAGTACTCTATCCTAAAGCTTGCTGTTAGGAGGGAATCTGCAGCTTGCAGTGAAAGCGCTTCCAGAGGGGAGTCTAAGGAGGGCAAACATTTCATGGTAGCAGCTTCCCTGCGGGAGATACTCTCTTTGCCATAATCGCATTATTAGGCGAAAGTAAGTTACAATTCAGTACCCTATCCTAAAGCTTGCTGGTAGGAGGGAATCTGCAGCTTGCAGTGAAAGCGCTTCCAGAGGGGAGTCTAACGAGGGTAAACATTTGATGGTAACAGCTTCCCTGCGGGAGATACTCTCTTTGCCAAAATCGCATTATTAGGCGAAAGTAAGTTACAATTCAGTACCCTATCCTAAAGCTTGCTGTTAGGAGCGAATCTGCAGCTTGCAGTGAAAGCGCTTCCAGACGGGAGTCTAACGAGGGCAAACATTTGATGGTAGCAGCTTCCCTGCGGGAGATACTCTCTTTGCCAAAATCGCCTTATTAGTCGAAAGTAAGTTACAATTCAGTGCAATTTCCTAAAGCTTGCTGTTAGGAGGGAATCTGCAGCTTGCAGTGAAAGCGCTTCCAGAGGGGAGTCTAATGAGGGCAAACATTTGATGGTAGCAGCTTCCCTGCGGGAGATATTCTCTTTGCCATAATCGCCTTATTAGCCGCAGTTAAGTTACAATTCAGTACCCTATCCTAAAGCTTGCTGTTAGGAGGGAATCTGCAGCTTGCAGTGAAAGCGCTTCCAGAGGGGAGTCTAATGAGGGCAAACATTTGATGGTAGCAGCTTCCCTGCGGGAGATACTCTCTTTGCCAAAATCGCATTATTAGGCGCAGTTAAGTTACAATTCAGTACCCTATCCTAAAGCTTGCTGTTAGGAGGGAATCTGCAGCTTGCAGTGAAAGCGCTTCCAGAGGGGAGTCTAAGGAGGGCAAACATTTGATGGTAGCAGCTTCCCTGCGGGAGATACTCTCTTTGCCAAAATCGCGTTATTAGGCGAAAGTAAGTTACAATTCAGTACACTATCCTAAAGCTTGCTGTTAGGAGGGAATCTGCAGCTTGAAGTGAATGCGCTTCCAGAGGGTAGTCTAATGAGGGCAAACATTTGATGGGAACAGCTTCCCTGCGGGAGATACTCTCTTTGTCAAAATCGCATTATTAGGCGAAAGTAAGTTACAACTCAGTACCTTATCCTAAAGCTTGCTGTTAGGAGGGAATCTGAAGCTTGCAGTGAAAGCGCTTCCAGAGGGGAGTCTAATGAGGGCAAACATTTGATGGTAGCAGCTTCCCTGCGGGAGATACTCTCTTTGCCAATATCGCATTATTATGCGAAAGTAAGTTACAATTCAGTACCCTATCCTAAAGCTTGCTGTTAGGAGGGAATCTGCAGCTTGCAGTGAAAGCGCTTCCAGAGGGGAGTCTAAGGAGGGCAAACATTTCATGGTAGCAGCTTCCCTGCAGGAGATACTCTCTTTGCCAAAATCGCATTATTAGGCGAAAGTAAGTTACAATTCAGTACCCTATCCTAAAGCTTGCTGTTAGGAGGGAATCTGCAGCTTGCAGTGAAAGCGCTTCCAGAGGGGAGTCTAAGGAGGGCAAACATTTGATGGTAGCAGCTTCCCTGCGGGAGATACTCTCTTTGCCAAAATCGCATTATTAGGCGAAAGTAAGTTACAATTCAGTACCCTATCCTAAAGATTGCTGTTAGGAGGGAATCTGCAGCTTGCAGTGAAAGCACTTCCAGAGGGGAGTCTAATGAGGGCAAATATTTGATGGTAGCAGCTTCCCTGCGGGAGATATTCTCTTTGCCATAATCGCCTTATTAGCCGCAGTTAAGTTACAATTCAGTACCCTATCCTAAAGCTTGCTGTTAGGAGGGAATCTGCAGCTTGCAGTGAAAGCGCTTCCAGAGGGGAGTCTAACGAGGGCAAACATTTGATGGTAGCAGCTTCCCTGCGGGAGATACTCTCTTTGCCAAAATCGCATTATTATGTGAAAGTAATATACAATTCAGTACCCTATGCTAAAGCTTGCTGTTAGGAGGGAATCTGAAGCTTGCAGTGAAAGCGCTTCCAGAGGGGAGTCTAATGAGGGCAAACATTTGATGGTAGCAGCTTCCCTGCGGGAGATAGTCTCTTTGCCAAAATCGCATTATTAGGCGAAAGTAAGTTACAATTCAGTACCCTATCCTAAAGCTTGCTGTTAGGAGGGAATCTGCAGCTTGCAGTGAAAGCGCTTCCAGAGGGGAGTCTAATGAGGGCAAACATTTGATGGTAGCAGCTTCCCTGCGGGAGATAGTCTCTTTGCCATAATCGCCTTATTAGCCGCAGTTAAGTTACAATTCAGTACCCTATCCTAAAGCTTGCTGTTAGGAGGGAATCTGCAGCTTGCAGTGAAAGCGCTTCCAGAGGGGAGTCTAACGAGGGCAAACATTTGATGGTAGCAGCTTCCCTGCGGGAGATATTCTCTTTTCCAAAATCGCATTATTAGGCGAAAGTAAGCTACAATTCAGTACCCTATCCTAAAGCTTGCTGTTAGGAGGGAATCTGCAGCTTGCAGTGAAAGCGCTTCCAGAGGGGAGTCTAATGAGGGCAAACATTTGATGGTAGCAGCTTCCCTGCGGGAGATATTCTCTTTGCCAAATTCGCCTTATTAGCCGCAGTTAAGTTACAATTCAGTACGCTATCCTAAAGCTTGCTGTTAGGAGGGAATCTGCAGCTTGCAGTGAAAGCGCTTCCAGAGGGGAGTCTAATGAGGGGAAGCATTTGATGGTAGCAGCTTCCCTGCGGGAGATACTCTCTTTGCCAAAATCGCATTATTAGGTGAAAGTAAGTTACAATTCAGTACCCTATCCTAAAGCTTGCTGTTAGGAGGGAATCTGCAGCTTGCAGTGAAAGCGCTTCCAGAGGGGAGTCTAACGAGGGCAAATATTTGATGGTAGCAGCTTCCCTGCGGGAGATACTCTCTTTGCCAAAATCGCATTATTATGCGAAAGTAAGTTACAATTCAGTACTCTATCCTAAAGCTTGCTGTTAGGAGGGAATCTGCAGCTTGCAGTGAAAGCGCTTCCAGAGGGGAGTCTAATGAGGGCAAACATTTGATGGTAGCAGCTTCCCTGCGGGAGATACTCTCTTTGCCAAAATCGCATTATTAGGAGAAAGTAAGTTACAATTCAGTACCCTATCCTAAAGCTTGCTGTTAGGAGGGAATCTGCAGCTTGCAGTGAAAGCGCTTCCAGAGGGGAGTCTAATGAGGGCAAGCATTTGATGGTAGCAGCTTCCCTGCGGGAGATACTCTCTTTGCCAAAATCGCGTTATTAGGCGAAAGTAAGTTACAATTCAGTACCCTATCCTAAAGCTTGCTGTTAGGAGGGAATCTGCAGCTTGCAGTGAAAGCGCTTCCAGAGGGGAGTCTAACGAGGGCAAACATTTGATGGTAGCAGCTTCCCTGCGGGAGATACTCTCTTTGCCAAAATCGCATTATTAGCCGCAGTTAAGTTACAATTCAGTACCCTATGCTAAAGCTTGCTGTTAGGAGGGAATCTGCAGCTTGCAGTGAAAGCGCTTCCAGAGGGGAGTCTAATGAGGGCAAACATTTGATGGTAGCAGCTTCCCTGCGGGAGATACTCTCTTTGCCAAAATCGCATTATTAGGCGAAAGTAAGTTACAATTCAGTACACTATCCTAAAGCTTGCTGTTAGGAGGGAATCTGCAGCTTGCATTGAAAGCGCTTCCAGAGGGGAGTCTAATGAGGGCAAACATTTGATGGTAACAGCTTCCCTGCGGGAGATATTCTCTTTGCCAAAATCGCCTTATTAGCCGCAGCTAAGTTACAATTCAGTACCCTTTCCTAAAGCTTGCTGTTAGGAGGGAATCTGAAGCTTGCAGTGATAGCGCTTCCAGAGAGGAGTCTAATGAGGGCAAACATTTGATGGTAGCAGCTTCCCTGCGGGAGATACTCTCTTTGCCAAAATCGCCTTATTAGCCGCAGTTAAGTTACAATTCAGTACCCTATGCTAAAGCTTGCTGTTAGGAGGGAATCTGCAGCTTGCAGTGAAAGCGCTTCCAGAGGGGAGTCTAATGAGGGCAAACATTTGATGGTAGCAGCTTCCCTGCGGGAGATACTCACTTTGCCATAATCGCATTATTAGCCGCAGTTAAGTTACAATCCAGTACCCTATCCTAAAGCTTGCTGTTAGGAGGGAATCTGCAGCTTGCAGTGAAAGCGCTTCCAGAGGGGAGTCTAATGAGGGCAAACATTTGATGGTAGCAGCTTCCCTGCGGGAGATACTCTCTTTGCCAAAATCGCCTTATGAGCCGCAGTTAAGATACAATTCAGTACACTATCCTAAAGCTTGCTGTTAGGAGGGAATCTGCAGCTTGCAGTGAAAGCGCTTGCAGAGGGGAGTCTATTGAGGGCAAACATTTGATGATAGCAGCTTCCCTGCGGGAGATACTCTCTTTGCCAAAATCGCCTTATTAGCCGCAGTTAAGTTACAATTCAGTACCCTATCCTAAAGCTTGCTGTTAGGAGGGAATCTGCAGCTTGCAGTGAAAGCGCTTCCAGAGGGGAGTCTAACGAGGGCAAACATTTGATGGTAGCAGCTTCCCTGCGGGAGATACTCTCTTTGCCAAAATCGCCTTATTAGCCGCAGTTAAGTTACAATTCAGAACCCTATCCTAAAGCTTGCTGTTAGGAGGGAATCTGCAGCTTGCAATGAAAGCGCTTCCAGAGGGGAGTCTAACGAGGGCAAACATTTGATGGTAGCAGCTTCCCTGCGGGAGATATTCTCTTTGCCAAAATCGCATTATTAGGCGAAAGTAAGTTACAATTCAGTACCCTATCCTAAAGCTTGCTGTTAGGAGGGAATCTGCAGCTTGCAGTGAAAGCGCTTCCAGAGGGGAGTCTAATGAGGGCAAACATTTGATGGTAGCAGCTTCCCTGCGGGAGATACTCTCTTTGCCAAAATCGCATTATTAGGCAAAAGTAAGTTACAATTCAGTACCCTATCCTAAAGCTTGCTGTTAGGAGGGAATCTGCAGCTTGCAGTGAAAGCGCTTCCAGAGGGGAGTCTATCGAGGGCAAACATTTTATGGTAGCAGCTTCCCTGCGGGAGATACTCTCTTTGCCAAAATCGCCTTTTTAGCCGCAGTTAAGTTACAATTCAGTACCCTATCCTAAAGCTTGCTGTTAGGAGGGAATCTGCAGCTTGCAGTGAAAGCGCTTCCAGAGGGGAGTCTAATGAGGGCAAACATTTGATGATAGCAGCTTCCCTGAGGGAGATAGTCTCTTTGACAAAATCGCCTTATTAGCCGCAGTTAACATACAATTCAGTACCCTATCCTAAAGCTTGCTGTTAGGAGGGAATCTGCAGCTTGCAGTGAAAGCGCTTCCAGAGGGGAGTCTAACGAGGGCAAACATTTGATGGTAGCAGCTTCCCTGCGGGAGATACTCTCTTTGCCAAAATCGCATTATTAGGCGAAAGTAAGTTACAATTCAGTACCCTATCCTAAAGATTGCTGTTAGGAGGGAATCTGCAGCTTGCAGTGAAAGCGCTTCCAGAGGGGAGTCTAACGAGGGCAAATATTTGATGGTAGCAGCTTCCCTGCTGGAGATACTCTCTTTGCCGAAATCGCTTTATTAGGCGAAAGTAAGTAACAATTCAGTACCCTATCCTAAAGCTTGCTGTTAGGAGGGAATCTGCAGCTTGCAGTGAAAGCGCTTCCAGAGGGGAGTCTAATGAGGGCAAACATTTGATGGTAGCAGCTTCCCTGCGGGAGGTAATCTTTTTGCCAAAATCGCATTATTAGGCGAAAGTAAGTTACAATTCAGTACCCTATCCTAAAGCTTGCTGTTAGGAGGGAATCTGCAGCTTGCAGTGAAAGCGCTTCCAGAGGGGAGTCTAATGAGGGCAAACATTTGATGGTAGCAGCTTCCCTGCGGGAGATACTCTCTTTGCCAAAATCGCATTATTAGGCGAAAGTAAGTTACAATTCAGTACCCTATCCTAAAGCTTGCTGTTAGGAGGGAATCTGCAGCTTGCAGTGAAAACGCTTCCAGAGGGGAGTCTAATGAGGGCAAACATTTGATGGTAGAAGCTTCCCTGCGGGAGATACTCTCTTTGCCAAAATCGCATTATTAGGCGAAAGTAAGTTACAATTCAGTACCCTATCCTAAAGCTTGCTGTTAGGAGGGAATCTGCAGCTTGCAGTGAAAGCGCTTCCAGAGGGGAGTCTAACGAGGGCAAACATTTGATGGTAGCAGCTTCCCTGCGGGAGATACTCTCTTTGCCAAAATCGCATTATTAGGCGAAAGTAAGTTACAATTCAGTACCCTATCCTAAAGCTTGCTGTTAGGAGGGAATCTGCAGCTTGCAGTGAAAGCGCTTCCAGAGGGGAGTCTAACGAGGGCAAACATTTGATGGTAGCAGCTTCCCTGCGGGAGATACTCTCTTTGCCAAAATCGCCTTATTCGCCGCAGTTAAGTTACAATTCAGTACCCTATCCTAAAGCTTGCTGTTAGGAGGGAATCTGCAGCTTGCAGTGAAAGCGCTTCCAGAGGGGAGTCTAATGAGGGGAAATATTTGATTGTAGCAGCTTCCCTGCGGGAGATACTCTCTTTGCCAAAATCGCATTATTAGTCGAAAGTAAGATACAATTCAGTACACTATCCTAAAGCTTGCTGTTAGGAGGGAATCTGCAGCTTGCAGTGAAAGCGCTTCCAGAGGGGAGTCTAATGAGGGCAAACATTTGATGGTAGCAGCTTCCCTGCGGGAGATACTCTCTTTGCCAAAATCGCCTTATTAGCCGCAGTTAAGTTACAATTAGGTACCCTATCCTAAAGCTTGCTGTTAGGAGGGAATCTGCAGCTTGCAGTGAAAGCGCTTCCAGAGGGGAGTCTAATGAGGGCAAACATTTGATGGTAGCAGCTTCCCTGCGGGAGATACTCTCTTTGCCAAAATCGCATTATTAGGCGAAAGTAAGTTACAATTCAGTACCCTATCCTAAAGCTTGCTGTTAGGAGGGAATCTGCAGCTTGCAGTGAAAGCGCTTCCAGAGGGGAGTCTAACGAGGGCAAACATTTGATGGTAGCAGCTTCCCTGCGGGAGATACTCTCTTTGCCAAAATCGCATTATTAGGCGAAAGTAAGTTACAATTCAGTACCCTATCCTAAAGCTTGCTGTTAGGAGGGAATCTGCAGCTTGCAGTGAAAGCGCTTCCAGAGGGGAGTCTAACGAGGGCAAACATTTGATGGTAGCAGCTTCCCTGCGGGAGATACTCTCTTTGCCAAAATCGCCTTATTCGCCGCAGTTAAGTTACAATTCAGTACCCTATCCTAAAGCTTGCTGTTAGGAGGGAATCTGCAGCTTGCAGTGAAAGCGCTTCCAGAGGGGAGTCTAATGAGGGCAAATATTTGATTGTAGCAGGTTCCCTGCGGGAGATACTCTCTTTGCCAAAATCGCATTATTAGTCGAAAGTAAGATACAATTCAGTACACTATCCTAAAGCTTGCTGTTAGGAGGGAATCTGCAGCTTGCAGTGAAAGCGCTTCCAGAGGGGAGTCTAATGAGGGCAAACATTTGATGGTAGCAGCTTCCCTGCGGGAGATACTCTCTTTGCCAAAATCGCCTTATTAGCCGCAGTTAAGTTACAATTAGGTACCCTATCCTAAAGCTTGCTGTTAGGAGGGAATCTGCAGCTTGCAGTGAAAGCGCTTCCAGAGGGGAGTCTAATGAGGGCAAACATTTGATGGTAGCAGCTTCCCTGCGGGAGATACTCTCTTTGCCAAAATCGCATTATTAGGCGAAAGTAAGTTACAATTCAGTACCCTATCCTAAAGCTTGCTGTTAGGAGGGAATCTGCAGCTTGCAGTGAAAGCGCTTCCAGAGGGGAGTCTAATGAGGGCAAACATTTGATGGTAGCAGCTTCCCTGCGGGAGATACTCTCTTTGCCAAAATCGCATTATTAGGCGAAAGTAAGTTACAATTCAGTACCCTATCCTAAAGCTTGCTGTTAGGAGGGAATCTGCAGCTTGCAGTGAAAGCGCTTCCAGAGGGGAGTCTAATGAGGGCAAACATTTGATGGTAGCAGCTTCCCTGCGGGAGATACTCTCTTTGCCAAAATCGCATTATTAGGCGAAAGTAAGATACAATTCAGTACCCTATCCTAAAGCTTGCTGTTAGGAGGGAATCTGCAGCTTGCAGTGAAAGCGCTTCCAGAGGGGAGTCTAATGAGGGCAAACATTTGATGGTAGCAGCTTCCCTGCGGGAGATATTCTCTTTGCCAAAATCGCATTATTAGGCGAAAGTAAGATACAATTCAGTACCCTATCCTAAAGCTTGCTGTTAGGAGGGAATCTGCAGCTTGCAGTGAAAGCGCTTCCAGAGGGGAGTCTAATGAGGGCAAACATTTGATGGTAGCAGCTTCCCTGCGGGAGATACTCTCTTTGCCAGAATCTCTTTATTAGGCGAAAGTAAGATACAATTCAGTACCCTATCCTAAAGCTTGCTGTTAGGAGGGAATCTGCAGCTTGCAGTGAAAGCGCTTCCAGAGGGGAGTCTAACGAGGGCAAACATTTGATGGTAGCAGCTTCCCTGCGGGAGATACTCTCTTTGCCAAAATCGCATTATTAGGCGAAAGTAAGTTACAATTCAGTACCCTATCCTAAAGCTTGCTGTTAGGAAGGAATCTGCAGCTTGCAGTGAAAGCGCTTCCAAGGGGAGTCTAACGAGGGCAAACATTTGATGGTAGCAGCTTCCCTGCGGGAGATAGTCTCTTTGACAAAATTGCATTATTAGGCGAAAGTAAGTTACAATTCAGTACACTATCCTAAAGCTTGCTGTTAGGAGGGAATCTACAGCTTTCAGTGAAAGCGCTTCCAGAGGGGAGTCTAACGAGGGCAAACATTTGATGGTAGCAGCTTCCCTGCGGGAGATAGTCTCTTTGCCAATATCGGCATATTAGCCGCAGTTAAGTTACAATTCAGTACCCTATCCTAAAGCTTGCTGTTAGGAGGGAATCTGCATCTTGCAGTGAAAGCGCTTCCAGAGGGGAGTCTAATGAGGGCAAACATTTGATGGTAGCAGCTTCCCTGCGGGAGATACTCTCTTTGCCAAAATCGCATTATTAGGCGAAAGTAAGTTACAATTCAGTACCTTATCCTAGAGCTTGCTGTTAGGAGGGAATCTGCAGCTTGCAGTGAAAGCGCTTCCAGAGGGGAGTCTAATGAGGGCAAACATTTGATGGTAGCAGCTTCCCTGCGGGAGATAGTCTCTTTGCCAAAATCGCATTATTAGGCGAAAGTAAGTTACAATTCAGTACCCTATCCTAAAGCTTGCTGTTAGGAGGGAATCTGCAGCTTGCAGTGAAAGCGCTTCCAGAGGGGAGTCTAATGAGGGCAAACATTTGATGGTAGCAGCTTCCCTGCGGGAGATAATCTTTTTGCCGAAATCGCATTATTAGGCGAAAGTAAGTTACAATTCAGTACCCTATCCTAAAGCTTGCTGTTAGGAGGGAATCTGCAGCTTGCAGTGAAAGCGCTTCCAGAGGGGAGTCTAATGAGGGCAAACATTTGATGGTAGCAGCTTCCCTGCGGGAGATACTCTCTTTGCCAAAGTCGCATTATTAGGCGAATGTAAGTTACAATTCAGTACCCTATCCTAAAGCTTGCTGTTAGGAGGGAATCTGCAGCTTGCAGTGAAAGCGCTTCCAGAGGGGAGTCTAACGAGGGCAAAGATTTGATGGTAGCAGCTTCCCTGCGGGAGATACTCTCTTTGCCAGAATCTCTTTATTAGGCGAAAGTAAGTTACAATTCAGTACCCTATCCTAAAGCTTGCTGTTAGGAGGGAATCTGCAGCTTGCAGTGAAAGCGCTTCCAGAGGGGAGTCTAACGAGGGCAAACATTTGATGGTAGCAGCTTCCCTGCGGGAGATACTCTCTTTGCCAAAATCGCATTATTAGGCGAAAGTGCGTTACAATTCAGTACCCTATCCTAAAGCTTGCTGTTAGGAAGGAATCTGCAGCTTGCAGTGAAAGCGCTTCCAAGGGGAGTCTAACGAGGGCAAACATTTGATGGTAGCAGCTTCCCTGCGGGAGATAGTCTCTTTGCCAAGATTGCATTATTAGGCGAAAGTAAGTTACAATTCAGTACCCTATCCTAAAGCTTGCTGTTAGGAGGGAATCTACAGCTTGCAGTGAAAGCGCTTCCAGAGGGGAGTCTAATGAGGGCAAACATTTGATGGTAGCAGCTTCCCTGCGGGAGATACTCTCTTTGCCAAAATCGCATTATTAGGCGAAAGTAAGTTACAATTCAGTACCTTATCCAAAACTTGCTGTTAGGAGGGAATCTGCAGCTTGCAGTGAAAGCGCTTCCAGAGGGGAGTGTAATGAGGGCAAACATTTGATGGTAGTAGCTTCCTTGCGGGAGATATTCTCTTTGCCAAAATCGCCTTATGAGCCGCACTTAACATACAATTCAGTACCCTATCCTAAAGCTTGCTGTTAGGTGGGAATCTGCCGCTTGCAGTAAAAGCGCATCCAGAGGGGAGTCTAATGAGGGCACACATTTTATGGTAGCAGCTTCCCTGCGGGAGATAGTCTCTTTGCCAAAATCGCATTATTAGGCGAAAGTAAGTTACAATTCAGTACCCTATCCTAAAGCTTGCTGTTAGGAGGGAATCTGCAGCTTGCAGTGAAAGCGCTTCCAGAGGGGAGTCTAATGAGGGCAAACATTTGATGCTAGCAGCTTCCCTGTGGGAGATACTCTCTTTGCCAAAATCGCATTACTAGGCGAAAGTAAGATACAATTCAGTACCCTATCCTAAAGCTTGCTGTTAGGAGGGAATCTGCAGCTTGCAGTGAAAGCGCTTCCAGAGGGGAGTCTAATGAGGGCAAACATTTGATGGTAGCAGCTTCCCTGCGGGAGATACTCTCTTTACCAAAATCGCCTTTTTAGCCGCAGTTAAGTTACAATTCAGTACCCTATCCTAAAGCTTGCTGTTAGGAGGGAATCTGCAGCTTGCAGTGAAAGCGCTTCCAGAGGGGAGTCTAATGAGGGCAAACATTTGATGATAGCAGCTTCCCTGCGGGAGATAGTCTCTTTGACAAAATCGCCTTATTAGCCGCAGTTAAGTTACAATTCAGTACCCTATCCTAAAGCTTGCTGTTAGGAGGGAATCTGCAGCTTGCAGTGAAAGCGCTTCCAGAGGGGAGTCTAACGAGGGCAAACATTTGATGGTAGCAGCTTCCCTGCGGGAGATACTCTCTTTGCCAAAATCGCATTATTAGGCGAAAGTAAGTTACAATTCAGTACCCTATCCTAAAGATTGCTGTTAGGAGGGAATCTGCAGCTTGCAGTGAAAGCGCTTCCAGAGGGGAGTCTAACGAGGGCAAATATTTGATGGTAGCAGCTTCCCTGCGGGAGATACTCTCTTTGCCGAAATCGCATTATTAGGCGAAAGTAAGTAACAATTCAGTACCCTATCCTAAAGCTTGCTGTTAGGAGGGAATCTGCAGCTTGCAGTGAAAGCGCTTCAAGAGGGGAGTCTAATGAGGGCAAACATTTGATGGTAGCAGCTTCCCTGCGGGAGATAATCTTTTTGCCAAAATCGCATTATTAGGCGAAAGTAAGTTACAATTCAGTACCCTATCCTAAAGCTTGCTGTTAGGAGGGAATCTGCGGCTTGCAGTGAAAGCGCTTCCAGAGGGGAGTCTAATGAGGGCAAACATTTGATGGTAGCAGCTTCCCTGCGGGAGATACTCTCTTTGCCAAAATCGCATTATTATTCGAAAGTAAGTTACAATTCAGTACCCTATCCTAAAGCTTGCTGTTAGGAGGGAATCTGCAGCTTGCAGTGAAAACGCTTCCAGAGGGGAGTCTAATGAGGGCAAACATTTGATGGTAGAAGCTTCCCTGCGGGAGATACTCTCTTTGCCAAAATCGCATTATTAGGCGAAAGTAAGTTACAATTCAGTACCCTATCCTAAAGCTTGCTGTTAGGAGGGAATCTGCAGCTTGCAGTGAAAGCGCTTCCAGAGGGGAGTCTAACGAGGGCAAACATTTGATGGTAGCAGCTTCCCTGCGGGGGATACTCTCTTTGCCAAAATCGCATTATTAGGCGAAAGTAAGTTACAATTCAGTACCCTATCCTAAAGCTTGCTGTTAGGAGGGAATCTGCAGCTTGCAGTGAAAGCGCTTCCAGAGGGGAGTCTAACGAGGGCAAACATTTGATGGTAGCAGCTTCCCTGCGGGAGATACTCTCTTTGCCAAAATCGCCTTATTCGCCGCAGTTAAGTTACAATTCAGTACCCTATCCTAAAGCTTGCTGTTAGGAGGGAATCTGCAGCTTGCAGTGAAAGCGCTTCCAGAGGGGAGTCTAATGAGGGCAAATATTTGATTGTAGCAGCTTCCCTGCGGGAGCTACTCTCTTTGCCAAAATCGCATTATTAGTCGAAAGTAAGATACAATTCAGTACACTATCCTAAAGCTTGCTGTTAGGAGGGAATCTGCAGCTTGCAGTGAAAGCGCTTCCAGAGGGGAGTCTAATGAGGGCAAACATTTGATGGTAGCAGCTTCCCTGCGGGAGATACTCTCTTTGCCAAAATCGCCTTATTAGCCGCAGTTAAGTTACAATTAGGTACCCTATCCTAAAGCTTGCTGTTAGGAGGGAATCTGCAGCTTGCAGTGAAAGCGCTTCCAGAGGGGAGTCTAATGAGGGCAAACATTTGATGGTAGCAGCTTCCCTGCGGGAGATACTCTCTTTGCCAAAATCGCATTATTAGGCGAAAGTAAGTTACAATTCAGTACCCTATCCTAAAGCTTGCTGTTAGGAGGGAATCTGCAGCTTGCAGTGAAAGCGCTTCCAGAGGGGAGTCTAATGAGGGCAAACATTTGATTGTAGCAGCTTCCCTGCGGGAGATATTCTCTTTGCCAATATCGCATTATTAGGCGAAAGTAAGATACAATTCAGTACCCTATCCTAAAGCTTGCTGTTAGGAGGGAATCTGCAGCTTGCAGTGAAAGCGCTTCCAGAGGGGAGTCTAATGAGGGCAAACATTTGATGGTAGCAGCTTCCCTGCGGGAGATACTCTCTTTGCCAAAGTCGCATTATTAGGCGAAAGTAAGTTACAATTCAGTACCCTATCCTAAAGCTTGCTGTTAGGAGGGAATCTGCAGCTTGCAGTGAAAGCGCTTCCAGAGGGGAGTCTAACGAGGGCAAAGATTTGATGGTAGCAGCTTCCCTGCGGGAGATATTCTCTTTGCCAGAATCTCTTTATTAGGCGAAAGTAAGTTACAATTCAGTACCCTATCCTAAAGCTTGCTGTTAGGAGGGAATCTGCAGCTTGCAGTGAAAGCGCTTCCAGAGGGGAGTCTAACGAGGGCAAACATTTGATGGTAGCAGCTTCCCTGCGGGAGATACTCTCTTTGCCAAAATCGCATTATTAGGCGAAAGTGCGTTACAATTCAGTACCCTATCCTAAAGCTTGCTGTTAGGAAGGAATCTGCAGCTTGCAGTGAAAGCGCTTCCAAGGGGAGTCTAACGAGGGCAAACATTTGATGGTAGCAGCTTCCCTGCGGGAGATAGTCTCTTTGCCAAAATTGCATTATTAGGCGAAAGTAAGTTACAATTCAGTACCCTATCCTAAAGCTTGCTGTTAGGAGGGAATCTACAGCTTGCAGTGAAAGCGCTTCCAGAGGGGAGTCTAACGAGGGCAAACATTTGATGGTAGCAGCTTCCCTGCGGGAGATAGTCTCTTTGCCAATATCGGCATATTAGCCGCAGTTAAGTTACAATTCAGTACCCTATCCTAAAGCTTGCTGTTAGGAGGGAATCTGCATCTTGCAGTGAAAGCGCTTCCAGAGGGGAGTCTAATGAGGGCAAACATTTGATGGTAGCAGCTTCCCTGCGGGAGATACTCTCTTTGCCAAAATCGCATTATTAGGCGAAAGTAAGTTACAATTCAGTACCTTATCCTAAAGCTTGCTGTTAGGAGGGAATCTGCAGCTTGCAGTGAAAGCGCTTCCAGAGGGGAGTCTAATGAGGGCAAACATTTGATGGTAGCAGCTTCCCTGCGGGAGATAGTCTCTTTGCCAAAATCGCATTATTAGGCGAAAGTAAGTTACAATTCAGTACCCTATCCTAAAGCTTGCTGTTAGGAGGGAATCTGCAGCTTGCAGTGAAAGCGCTTCCAGAGGGGAGTCTAATGAGGGCAAACATTTGATGGTAGCAGCTTCCCTGCGGGAGATACTCTCTTTGCCAAAGTCGCATTATTAGGCGAAAGTAAGTTACAATTCAGTACCCTATCCTAAAGCTTGCTGTTAGGAGGGAATCTGCAGCTTGCAGTGAAAGCGCTTCCAGAGGGGAGTCTAACGAGGGCAAAGATTTGATGGTAGCAGCTTCCCTGCGGGAGATACTCTCTCTGCCAAAATCGCCTTATTAGGCGAAAGTAAGTTACAATTCAGTACCCTATCCTAAAGCTTGCTGTTAGGAGGGAATCTGCAGCTTGCAGTGAAAGCGCTTCCAGAGGGGAGTCTAACGAGGGCAAACATTTGATGGTAGCAGCTTCCCTGCGGGAGATACTCTCTTTGCCAAAATCGCATTATTAGGCGAAAGTGCGTTACAATTCAGTACCCTATCCTAAAGCTTGCTGTTAGGAAGGAATCTGCAGCTTGCAGTGAAAGCGCTTCCAAGGGGAGTCTAACGAGGGCAAACATTTGATGGTAGCAGCTTCCCTGCGGGAGATAGTCTCTTTGCCAAAATTGCATTATTAGGCGAAAGTAAGTTACAATTCAGTACCCTATCCTAAAGCTTGCTGTTAGGAGGGAATCTACAGCTTGCAGTGAAAGCGCTTCCAGAGGGGAGTCTAACGAGGGCAAACATTTGATGGTAGCAGCTTCCCTGCGGGAGATAGTCTCTTTGCCAATATCGGCATATTAGCCGCAGTTAAGTTACAATTCAGTACCCTATCCTAAAGCTTGCTGTTAGGAGGGAATCTGCAGCTTGCAGTGAAAGCGCTTCCAGAGGGGAGTCTAATGAGGGCAAACATTTGATGGTAGCAGCTTCCCTGCGGGAGATACTCTCTTTGCCAAAATCGCATTATTAGGCGAAAGTAAGTTACAATTCAGTACCTTATCCTAAAGCTTGCTGTTAGGAGGGAATCTGCAGCTTGCAGTGAAAGCGCTTCCAGAGGGGAGTGTAATGAGGGCAAACATTTGATGGTAGTAGCTTCCTTGCGGGAGATATTCTCTTTGCCAAAATCGCCTTATGAGCCGCACTTAACATACAATTCAGTACCCTATCCTAAAGCTTGCTGTTAGGTGGGAATCTGCCGCTTGCAGTAAAAGCGCATCCAGAGGGGAGTCTAATGAGGGCACACATTTTATGGTAGCAGCTTCCCTGCGGGAGATACTCTCTTTGCCAAAATCGCCTTATTAGACGCAGTTAAGTTACAATTCAGTACCCTATCCTAAAGCTTGCTGTTAGGAGGGAATCTGCAGCTTGCAGTGAAAGCGCTTTCAGAGGGGAGTCTAATGAGGGCAAACATTTGATGGTAGCAGCTTCCCTGCGGGAGATAGTCTCTTTGCCAAAATCGCATTATTAGGCGAAAGTAAGATACAATTCAGTACCCTATCCTAAAGCTTGCTGTTAGGAGGGAATCTGCAGCTTGCAGTGAAAGCGCTTCCAGAGGGGAGTCTAATGAGGGCAAACATTTGATGGTAGCAGCTTCCCTGCGGGAGATACTCTCTTTGCCAAAATCGCCTTTTTAGCCGCAGTTAAGTTACAATTCAGTACCCTATCCTAAAGCTTGCTGTTAGGAGGGAATCTGCAGCTTGCAGTGAAAGCGCTTCCAGAGGGGAGTCTAACGAGGGCAAACATTAGATGGTAGCAGCTTCCCTGCGGGAGATACTCTCTTTGCCAAAATCTCATTATTATGCGAAAGTAAGTTACAATTCAGTACCCTATCCTAAAGATTGCTGTTAGGAGGGAATCTGCAGCTTGCAGTGAAAGCGCTTCCAGAGGGGAGTCTAACGAGGGCAAATATTTGATGGTAGCAGCTTCCCTGCGGGAGATACTCTCTTTGCCGAAATCGCATTATTAGGCGAAAGTAAGTAACAATTCAGTACCCTATCCTAAAGCTTGCTGTTAGGAGGGAATCTGCAGCTTGCAGTGAAAGCGCTTCAAGAGGGGAGTCTAATGAGGGCAAACATTTGATGGTAGCAGCTTCCCTGCGGGAGATAATCTTTTTGCCAAAATCGCATTATTAGGCGAAAGTAAGTTACAATTCAGTACCCTATGCTAAAGCTTGCTGTTAGGAGGGAATCTGCAGCTTGCAGTGAAAGCGCTTCCAGAGGGGAGTCTAATGAGGGCAAACATTTGATGGTAGCAGCTTCCCTGCGGGAGATATTCTCTTTCCCAATATCGCCTTATTAGCCGCAGTTAAGTTACAATTAGGTACCCTATCCTAAAGCTTGCTGTTAGGAGGGAATCTGCAGCTTGCAGTGAAAGCGCTTCCAGAGGGGAGTCTAATGAGGGCAAACATTTGATGGTAGCAGCTTCCCTGCGGGAGATGCTCTCTTTGCCAAAATCGCCTTATTAGCCGCAGTTAAGACACAATTCAGTACCCTATCCTAAAGCTTGCTGTTAGGAGGGAATCTGCAGCTTGCAGTGAAAACGCTTCCAGAGGGGAGTCTAATGAGGGCAAACATTTGATGGTAGAAGCTTCCCTGCGGGAGATACTCTCTTTGCCAAAATCGCATTATTAGGCGAAAGTAAGTTACAATTCAGTACCCTATCCTAAAGCTTGCTGTTAGGAGGGAATCTGCAGCTTGCAGTGAAAGCGCTTCCAGAGGGGAGTCTAACGAGGGCAAACATTTGATGGTAGCAGCTTCCCTGCGGGAGATACTCTCTTTGCCAAAATCGCATTATTAGGCGAAAGTAAGTTACAATTCAGTACCCTATCCTAAAGCTTGCTGTTAGGAGGGAATCTGCAGCTTGCAGTGAAAGCGCTTCCAGAGGGGAGTCTAATGAGGGCAAACATTTGATGGTAGCAGCTTCCCTGCGGGAGATATTCTCTTTGCCAATATCGCATTATTAGGCGAAAGTAAGATACAATTCAGTACCCTATCCTAAAGCTTGCTGTTAGGAGGGAATCTGCAGCTTGCAGTGAAAGCGCTTCCAGAGGGGAGTCTAATGAGGGCAAACATTTGATGGTAGCAGCTTCCCTGCGGGAGATACTCTCTTTGCCAAAGTCGCATTATTAGGCGAAAGTAAGTTACAATTCAGTACCCTATCCTAAAGCTTGCTGTTAGGAGGGAATCTGCAGCTTGCAGTGAAAGCGCTTCCAGAGGGGAGTCTAACGAGGGCAAACATTTGATGGTAGCAGCTTCCCTGCGGGAGATACTCTCTTTGCCAAAATCGCATTATTAGGCGAAAGTGCGTTAAAATTCAGTACCCTATCCTAAAGCTTGCTGTTAGGAAGGAATCTGCAGCTTGCAGTGAAAGCGCTTCCAAGGGGAGTCTAACGAGGGCAAACATTTGATGGTAGCAGCTTCCCTGCGGGAGATAGTCTCTTTGCCAAAATTGCATTATTAGGCGAAAGTAAGTTACAATTCAGTACCCTATCCTAAAGCTTGCTGTTAGGAGGGAATCTGCAGCTTGCAGTGAAAGCGCTTCCAGAGGGGAGTCTAACGAGGGCAAACATTTGATGGTAGCAGCTTCCCTGCGGGAGATAGTCTCTTTGCCAATATCGGCATATTAGCCGCAGTTAAGTTACAATTCAGTACCCTATCCTAAAGCTTGCTGTTAGGAGGGAATCTGCATCTTGCAGTGAAAGCGCTTCCAGAGGGGAGTCTAATGAGGGCAAACATTTGATGGTAGCAGCTTCCCTGCGGGAGATAGTCTCTTTGCCAAAATCGCATTATTAGCAGCAGTTAAGTTACAATTCAGTACCCTATCCTAAAGCTTGCTGTTAGGAGGGAATCTGCAGCTTGCAGTGAAAGCGCTTCCACAGGGTAGTCTAATGAGGGCACGCATTTGATGGTAGCAGCTTCCCTGCGGGAGATAGTCTCTTTGCCAAAATCGCATTATTAGGCGAAAGTAAGTTACAATTCAGTACCCTATCCTAAAGCTTGCTGTTAGGAGGGAATCTGCAGCTTGCAGTGAAAGCGCTTCCAGAGGGGAGTCTAATGAGGGCAAACATTTGATGGTAGCAGCTTACCTGCGGGAGATACTCTCTTTGAAAAAATCACGTTATTAGGCGAAAGTAAGTTACAATTCAGGACCCTATCCTAAAGCTTGCTGTTAGGAGGGAATCTGCAGCTTGCAGTGAAAGCGCTTCCAGAGGGGAGTCTAATGAGGGCAAACATTTGATGGTAGCAGCTTCCCTGCGGGAGATACTCTCTTTGCCAAAATCGCCTTATTCGCCGCAGTTAAGTTACAATTCAGTACCCTATCCTAAAGCTTGCTGTTAGGAGGGAATCTGCAGCTTGCAGTGAAAGCGCTTCCAGAGGGGAGTCTAATGAGGGCAAATATTTGATGGTAGCAGCTTCCCTGCGGGAGATACTCTCTTTGCCAATATCGCATTATTAGGCGAAAGTAAGATACAATTCAGTACCCTATCCTAAAGCTTGCTGTTAGGAGGGAATCTGCAGCTTGCAGTGAAAGCGCTTCCAGAGGGGAGTCTAACGAGGGCAAACATTTGAGGTAGCAGCTTCCCTGCGGGAGATACTCTCTTTGCCAAAATCGCATTATTAGCCGCAGTTAAGTTACAATTAGGTACCCTATCCTAAAGTTTGCTGTTAGGAGGGAATCTGCAGCTTGCAGTGAAAGCGCTTCCAGAGGGAGTCTAATGAGGGCAAACATTTGATGGTAGCAGCTTCCCTGCGGGATATAGTCTCTTTGCCAAAATCGCATTATTAGACGAAAGTAAGTTACAATTCAGTACCCTATCCTAAAGCTTGCTGTTAGGAGGGAATCTGCAGCTTGCAGTGGAAGCGCTTCCAGAGGGGAGTCTAATGAGGGCAAACATTTGATGGTAGCAGCTTCCCTGCGGGAGATACTCTCTTTGCCAAAATCGCATTATTAGGCGAAAGTAAGTTACAATTCAGTACCCTATCCTAAAGCTTGCTGTTAGGAGGGAATCTGCAGCTTGCAGTGAAAGCGCTTCCAGAGGGGAGTCTAACGAGGGCAAATAGTTGATGGTAGCAGCTTCCCTACGGGAGATACTCTCTTTTCCAAAATTGCATTATTAGGTGAAAGTAAGTTACAATTCAGTACCCTATCCTAAAGCTTGCTGTTAGGAGGGAATCTGCAGCTTGCAGTGAAAGTGCTTCCAGAGGGGAGTCTAACGAGGGCAAACATTTGATGGTAGCAGCTTCCCTGCGGGAGATAGTCTCTTTGCCAATATCGCATTATTAGGCGAAAGTAAGTTACAATTCAGTACCCTATCCTAAAGCTTGCTGTTAGGAAGGAATCTGCAGCTTGCAGTGAAAGCGCTTCCAGAGGGGAGTCTAATGAGGGCAAACATTTGATGGTAGCAGCTTCCCTGCGGGAGATACTCTCTTTGCCAAAATCGCATTATTAGGCGAAAGTAAGTTACAATTCAGTACCCTATCCTAAAGCTTGCTGTTAGGAGGGAATCTGCAGCTTGCAGTGGAAAGCGCTTCCAGAGGGGAGTCTAACGAGGGCAAACATTTCATGGTAGCATCTTCCCTGCAGGAGATACTCTCTTTGCCAAAATCGCATTATTAGGCGAAAGTAAGTTACAATTCAGTACCCTATCCAAAAGCTTGCTGTTAGGAGGGAATCTGCAGCTTGCAGTGAAAGCGCTTCCAGAGGGGAGTCTAATGAGGGCAAACATTTGATGGTAGCAGCTTCCCTGCGGGAGATAGTCTCTTTGCCAATATCGGCATATTAGCCGCAGTTAAGTTACAATTCAGTACCCTATCCTAAAGCTTGCTGTTAGGAGGGAATCTGCAGCTTGCAGTGAAAGCGCTTCCAGAGGGGAGTCTAATGAGGGCAAACATTTGATGGTAGCAGCTTCCCTGCGGGAGATACTCTCTTTGCCAAAATCGCATTATTAGGCGAAAGTAAGTTACAATTCAGTACCCTATCCTAAAGCTTGCTGTTAGGAGGGAATCTGCAGCTTGCAGTGAAAGCGCTTCCAGAGGAGAGTCTAATGAGGGCAAATATTTGATGGTAGCAGCTTCCCTGCGGGAGATACTCTCTTTGCCAAATCGCATTATTAGGCGAAAGTAAGTTACAATTCAGTACCCTATCCTAAAGCTTGCTGTTAGGAGGGAATCTGCAGCTTGCAGTGAAAGCGCTTCCAGAGGGGAGTCTAATGAAGGCAAACATTTGATGGTAGCAGCTTCCCTGCGGGAGATACTCTCTTTGCCAAAATCGCATTATTAGGCGAAAGTAAGTTACAATTCAGTACCCTATCCTAAAGCTTGCTGTTAGGAGGGAATCTGCAGCTTGCAGTGAAAGCACTTCCAGAGGGGAGTCTAATGAGGGCAAATATTTGATGGTAGCAGCTTCCCTGCGGGAGATATTCTCTTTGCCATAATCGCCTTATTAGCCGCAGTTAAGAAACAATTCAGTACCCTATCCTAAAGCTTGCTGTTAGGAGGGAATCTGCAGCTTGCAGTGAAAGCGCTTTCAGAGGGGAGTCTAATGAGGGCAAACATTTGATGGTAGCAGCTTCCCTGCGGGAGATACTCTCTTTGCCAAAATCGCTTTATTAGGCGAAAGTAAGTTACAATTCAGTACCCTATCCTAAAGCTTGCTGTTAGAAGGGAATCTGCAGCTTGCAGTGAAAGCACTTCCAGAGGGGAGTCTAATGAGGGCAAACATTTGATGGTAGCAGCTTCCCTGCGGGAGATAATCTCTTTGCCAAAATCGCATTATTAGGCGAAAGTAAGTTACAATTCAGTACCTTATCCTAAAGCTTGCTGTTAGGAGGGAATCTGCAGCTTGCAGTGAAAGCGCTTCCAGAGGGGAGTCTAATGAGGGCAAACATTTGATGGTAGCAGCTTCCCTGCGGGAGATACTCTCTTTGCCAAAATCGCATTATTAGGCGAAAGTAAGTTACAATTCAGTACCCTATCCTAAAGCTTGCTGTTAGGAGGGAATCTGCAGCTTGCAGTGAAAGCACTTCCAGAGGGGAGTCTAATGAGGGCAAATATTTGATGGTAGCAGCTTCCCTGCGGGAGATATTCTCTTTGCCATAATCGCCTTATTAGCCGCAGTTAAGAAACAATTCAGTACCCTATCCTAAAGCTTGCTGTTAGGAGGGAATCTGCAGCTTGCAGTGAAAGCGCTTCCAGAGGGGAGTCTAACGAGGGCAAACATTTGATGGTAGCAGCTTCCCTGCGGGAGATACTCTCTTTGCCAAAATCGCATTATTATGCGAAAGTGCGTTACAATTCAGTACCCTATCCTAAAACTTGCTGTTAGGAAGGAATCTGCAGCTTGCAGTGAAAGCGCTTCCAGAGGGGAGTCTAACGAGGGCAAACATTTGATGGTAGCAGCTTCCCTGCGGGAGATACTCTCTTTGCCAAAATCGCATTATTATGCGAAAGTGCGTTACAATTTCAGTACCCTATCCTAAAACTTGCTGTTAGGAAGGAATCTGCAGCTTGCAGTGAAAGCGCTTCCAGAGGGGAGTCTAACGAGGGCAAACATTTGATGGTAGCAGCTTCCCTGCGGGAGATAGTCTCTTTGCCAAAATCGCATTATTAGGCGAAAGTAAGTTACAATTCAGTACACTATCCTAAAGCTTGCTGTTAGGAGGGAATCTGCAGCTTGCAGTGAAAGCGCTTCCAGAGGGGAGTCTAACGAGGGCAAATATTTGATGGTAGCAGCTTCCCTGCGGGAGATACTCTCTTTGCCAAAATCGCATTATTAGGCGAAAGTAAGTTACAATTCAGTACCCTATCCTAAAGCTTGCTGTTAGGAGGGAATCTGCAGCTTGCAGTGAAAGCGCTTCCAGAGGGGAGTCTAACGAGGGCAAACATTTGATGGTAGCAGCTTCCCTGCGGGAGATACTCTCTTTGCCAAAATCGCATTATTAGGCGAAAGTAAGTTACAATTCAGTACCCTATCCTAAAGCTTGCTGTTAGGAGGGAATCTGCAGCTTGCAGTGAAAGCGCTTCCAGAGGGGAGTCTAACGAGGGCAAACATTTGATGGTAGCAGCTTCCCTGCGGGAGATACTCTCTTTGCCAAAATCGCATTATTAGGCGAAAGTAAGTTACAATTCAGTACCCTATCCTAAAGCTTGCTGTTAGGAGGGAATCTGCAGCTTGCAGTGAAAATGCTTCAAGAGAGGAATCTAACGAGAGCCAGCATTTGACGGTAGCAGCTTCCCTGTGGGAGATACTCTCTTTGCCAAAATCGCATTATTAGGCGAAAGTAAGATACAATTCAGTACACTATCCTAAAGCTTGCTGTTAGGAGGGAATCTGCAGCTTGCAGTGAAAGCGCTTCCAGAGGGGAGTCTAACGAGGGCAAACATTTGATGGTAGCAGCTTCCCTGCGGGAGATACTCTCTTTGCCAAAATCGCATTATTAGGCGAAAGTAAGTTACAATTCAGTACCCTATCCTAAAGCTTGCTGTTAGGAGGGAATCTGCAGCTTGCAGTGAAAGCGCTTCCAGAGGGGAGTCTAATGAGGGCAAACATTTGATGGTAGCAGCTTCCCTGCGGGAGATACTCTCTTTGCCAAAATCGCATTATTAGGCGAAAGTAAGTTACAATTCAGTACCCTATCCTAAAGCTTGCTGTTAGGAGGGAATCTGCAGCTTGCAGTGAAAGCGCTTCCAGAGGGGAGTCTAACGAGGGCAAACATTTGATGGTAGCAGCTTCCCTGCGGGAGATACTCTCTTTGCCAAAATCGCATTATTAGGCGAAAGTAAGTTACAATTCAGTACCCTATCCTAAAGCTTGCTGTTAGGAGGGAATCTGCAGCTTGCAGTGAAAGCGCTTCCAGAGGGGAGTCTAACGAGGGCAAACATTTGATGGTAGCAGCTTCCCTGCGGGAGATACTCTCTTTGCCAAAATCGCATTATTAGGCGAAAGTAAGTTACAATTCAGTACCCTATCCTAAAACTTGCTGTTAGGAAGGAATCTGCAGCTTGCAGTGAAAGCGCTTCCAGAGGGGAGTCTAACGAGGGCAAACATTTGATGGTAGCAGCTTCCCTGCGGGAGATAGTCTCTTTGCCAAAATCGCATTATTAGGCGAAAGTAAGTTACAATTCAGTACACTATCCTAAAGCTTGCTGTTAGGAGGGAATCTGCAGCTTGCAGTGAAAGCGCTTCCAGAGGGGAGTCTAACGAGGGCAAATATTTGATGGTAGCAGCTTCCCTGCGGGAGATACTCTCTTTGCCAAAATCGCATTATTAGGCGAAAGTAAGTTACAATTCAGTACCCTATCCTAAAGCTTGCTGTTAGGAGGGAATCTGCAGCTTGCAGTGAAAGCGCTTCCAGAGGGGAGTCTAACGAGGGCAAACATTTGATGGTAGCAGCTTCCCTGCGGGAGATACTCTCTTTGCCAAAATCGCATTATTAGGCGAAAGTAAGTTACAATTCAGTACCCTATCCTAAAGCTTGCTGTTAGGAGGGAATCTGCAGCTTGCAGTGAAAGCGCTTCCAGAGGGGAGTCTAACGAGGGCAAACATTTGATGGTAGCAGCTTCCCTGCGGGAGATGCTCTCTTTGCCAAAATCGCATTATTAGGCGAAAGTAAGTTACAATTCAGTACCCTATCCTAAAGCTTGCTGTTAGGAGGGAATCTGCAGCTTGCAGTGAAAGCGCTTCCAGAGGGGAGTCTAATGAGGGCAAACATTTGATGGTAGCAGCTTCCCTGCGGGAGATACTCTCTTTGCCAAAATCGCATTATTAGGCGAAAGTAAGTTACAATTCAGTACCCTATCCTAAAGCTTGCTGTTAGGAGGGAATCTGCAGCTTGCAGTGAAAGTGCTTCCAGAGGGGAGTCTAATGAGGGCAAACATTTGATGGTAGCAGCTTCCCTGCGGGAGATAGTCTCTTTGCCAATATCGGCATATTAGCCGCAGTTAAGTTACAATTCAGTACCCTATCCTAAAGCTTGCTGTTAGGAGGGAATCTGCAGCTTGCAGTGAAAGCGCTTCCAGAGGGGAGTCTAATGAGGGCAAACATTTGATGGTAGCAGCTTCCCTGCGGGAGATAGTCTCTTTGCCAAAATCGCATTATTAGGCGAAAGTAAGTTACAATTCAGTACCCTATCCTAAAGCTTGCTGTTAGGAGGGAATCTGCAGCTTGCAGTGAAAGCGCTTCCAGAGGGGAGTCTAATGAGGGCAAACATTTGATGGTAGCAGCTTCCCTGCGGGAGATACTCTCTTTGTCAAAATCGCATTATTAGGCGAAAGTAAGTTACAATTCAGTACCCTATCCTAAAGCTTGCTGTTAGGAGGGAATCTGCAGCTTGCAGTGAAAGCGCTTCCAGAGGGGAGTCTAATGAGAGCAAACATTTGATGATAGCAGCTTCCCTGCGGGAGATACTCTCTTTGCCAAAATCGCATTATTAGGCGAAAGTAAGTTACAATTCAGTACCCTATCCTAAAGCTTGCTGTTAGGAGGGAATCTGCAGCTTGCAGTGAAAGCGCTTTCAGAGGGGAGTCTAACGAGGGCAAACATTTGATGGTAGCAGCTTCCCTGCGGGAGATACTCTCTTTGCCAAAATCGCCTTATTCGCCGCAGTTAAGTTACAATTCAGTACCCTATCCTAAAGCTTGCTGTTAGGAGGGAATCTGCAGCTTGCAGTGAAAGCGCTTCCAGAGGGGAGTCTAACGAGGGCAAACATTTGATGGTAGCAGCTTCCCTGCGGGAGATACTCTCTTTGCCAAAATCGCATTATTAGGCGAAAGTAAGTTACAATTCAGTACCCTATCCTAAAGCTTGCTGTTAGGAGGGAATCTGCAGCTTGCAGTGAAAGCGCTTCCAGAGGGGAGTCTAACGAGGGCAAACATTTGATGGTAGCAGCTTCCCTGCGGGAGATACTCTCTTTGCCAAAATCGCATTATTAGGCGAAAGTAAGTTACAATTCAGTACCCTATCCTAAAACTTGCTGTTAGGAAGGAATCTGCAGCTTGCAGTGAAAGCGCTTCCAGAGGGGAGTTTAACGAGGGCAAACATTTGATGGTAGCAGCTTCCCTGCGGGAGATAGTCTCTTTGCCAAAATCGCATTATTAGGCGAAAGTAAGTTACAATTCAGTACACTATCCTAAAGCTTGCTGTTAGGAGGGAATCTGCAGCTTGCAGTGAAAGCGCTTCCAGAGGGGAGTCTAACGAGGGCAAATATTTGATGGTAGCAGCTTCCCTGCGGGAGATACTCTCTTTGCCAAAATCGCATTATTAGGCGAAAGTAAGTTACAATTCAGTACCCTATCCTAAAGCTTGCTGTTAGGAGGGAATCTGCAGCTTGCAGTGAAAGCGCTTCCAGAGGGGAGTCTAACGAGGGCAAACATTTGATGGTAGCAGCTTCCCTGCGGGAGATACTCTCTTTGCCAAAATCGCATTATTAGGCGAAAGTAAGTTACAATTCAGTACCCTATCCTAAAGCTTGCTGTTAGGAGGGAATCTGCAGCTTGCAGTGAAAGCGCTTCCAGAGGGGAGTCTAACGAGGGCAAACATTTGATGGTAGCAGCTTCCCTGCGGGAGATACTCTCTTTGCCAATATCGCATTATTAGGCGAAAGTAAGTTACAATTCAGTACCCTATCCTAAAGCTTGCTGTTAGGAGGGAATCTGCAGCTTGCAGTGAAAGCGCTTCCAGAGGGGAGTCTAATGAGGGCAAACATTTGATGGTAGCAGCTTCCCTGCGGGAGATACTCTCTTTGCCAAAATCGCATTATTAGGCGAAAGTAAGTTACAATTCAGTACCCTATCCTAAAGCTTGCTGTTAGGAGGGAATCTGCAGCTTGCAGTGAAAGTGCTTCCAGAGGGGAGTCTAATGAGGGCAAACATTTGATGGTAGCAGCTTCCCTGCGGGAGATAGTCTCTTTGCCAATATCGGCATATTAGCCGCAGTTAAGTTACAATTCAGTACCCTATCCTAAAGCTTGCTGTTAGGAGGGAATCTGCAGCTTGCAGTGAAAGCGCTTCCAGAGGGGAGTCTAATGAGGGCAAACATTTGATGGTAGCAGCTTCCCTGCGGGAGATAGTCTCTTTGCCAAAATCGCATTATTAGGCGAAAGTAAGTTACAATTCAGTACCCTATCCTAAAGCTTGCTGTTAGGAGGGAATCTGCAGCTTGCAGTGAAAGCGCTTCCAGAGGGGAGTCTAATGAGGGCAAACATTTGATGGTAGCAGCTTCCCTGCGGGAGATACTCTCTTTGTCAAAATCGCATTATTAGGCGAAAGTAAGTTACAATTCAGTACCCTATCCTAAAGCTTGCTGTTAGGAGGGAATCTGCAGCTTGCAGTGAAAGCGCTTCCAGAGGGGAGTCTAATGAGAGCAAACATTTGATGATAGCAGCTTCCCTGCGGGAGATACTCTCTTTGCCAAAATCGCATTATTAGGCGAAAGTAAGTTACAATTCAGTACCCTATCCTAAAGCTTGCTGTTAGGAGGGAATCTGCAGCTTGCAGTGAAAGCGCTTTCAGAGGGGAGTCTAACGAGGGCAAACATTTGATGGTAGCAGCTTCCCTGCGGGAGATACTCTCTTTGCCAAAATCGCCTTATTCGCCGCAGTTAAGTTACAATTCAGTACCCTATCCTAAAGCTTGCTGTTAGGAGGGAATCTGCAGCTTGCAGTGAAAGCGCTTCCAGAGGGGAGTCTAACGAGGGCAAACATTTGATGGTAGCAGCTTCCCTGCGGGAGATAGTCTCTTTGCCAAAATCGCATTATTAGGCGAAAGTGCGTTACAATTCAGTACCCTATCCTAAAGCTTGCTGTTAGGAGGGAATCTACAGCTTGCAGTGAAAGCGCTTCCAGAGGGGAGTCTAACGAGGGCAAACATTTCATGGTAGCAGCTTCCCTGCGGGAGATACTCTCTTTGCCAAAATCGCATTATTAGGCGAAAGTAAGTTACAATTCAGTACCCTATCCTAAAGCTTGCTGTTAGGAGGGAATCTGCAGCTTGCAGTGAAAGTGCTTCCAGAGGGGAGTCTAATGAGGGCAAACATTTGATGGTAGCAGCTTCCCTGCGGGAGATAGTCTCTTTGCCAATATCGGCATATTAGCCGCAGTTAAGTTACAATTCAGTACCCTATCCTAAAGCTTGCTGTTAGGAGGGAATCTGCAGCTTGCAGTGAAAGCGCTTCCAGAGGGGAGTCTAATGAGGGCAAACATTTGATGGTAGCAGCTTCCCTGCGGGAGATACTCTCTTTGCCAAAATCGCATTATTAGGCGAAAGTAAGTTACAATTCAGTACCCTATCCTAAAGCTTGCTGTTAGGAGGGAATCTGCAGCTTGCAGTGAAAGCGCTTCCAGAGGGGAGTCTAATGAGGGCAAACATTTGATGGTAGCAGCTTCCCTGCGGTAGATACTCTCTTTGCCAAAATCGCATTATTAGGCGAAAGTAAGTTACAATTCAGTACCCTATCCTAAAGCTTGCTGTTAGGAGGGAATCTGCAGCTTGCAGTGAAAGCGCTTCCAGAGGGGAGTCTAATGAGGGCAAACATTTGATGGTAGCAGCTTCCCTGCGGGAGATACTCTCTTTGACAAATTCGCCTTATTCGCCGCAGTTAAGTTACAATTCAGTACCCTATCCTAAAGCTTGCTGTTAGGAGGGAATCTGCAGCTTGCAGTGAAAGCGCTTCCAGAGGGGAGTCTAACGAGGGCAAATATTTGATGGTAGCAGCTTCCCTGCGGGAGATACTCTCTTTGCCAAAATCGCATTATTAGGCGAAAGTAAGTGACAATTCAGTACCCTATCCTAAAGCTTGCTGTTAGGAGGGAATCTGCAGCTTGCAGTGAAAGCGCTTCCAGAGGGGAGTCTAATGAGGGCAAATATTTGATGGTAGCAGCTTCCCTGCGGGAGATACTCTCTTTGCCAAAATCGCATTATTATTCGAAAGTAAGATACAATTCAGTACCCTATCCTAAAGCTTGCTGTTAGGAGGGAATCTGCAGCTTGCAGTGAAAGCGCTTCCAGAGGGGAGTCTAATGAGGGCAAACATTTGATGGTAGCAGCTTCCCTGCGGGAGATAGTCTCTTTGCCAAAATCGCATTATTAGACGAAAGTAAGTTACAATTCAGTACCCTATCCTAAAGCTTGCTGTTAGGAGGGAATCTGCAGCTTGCAGTGAAAGCGCTTCCAGAGGGGAGTCTAATGAGGGCAAACATTTGATGGTAGCAGCTTCCCTGCGGGAGATACTCTCTTTGCCAAAATCGCATTATTAGGCGAAAGTAAGTTACAATTCAGTACCCTATCCTGAAGCTTGCTGTTAGGAGGGAATCTGCAGCTTGCAGTGAAAGCGCTTCCAGAGGGGAGTCTAATGAGGGCAAACATTTGATGGTAGCAGCTTCCCTGCGGGAGATATTCTCTTTGCCAAAATCGCATTATTAGCAGCAGTTAAGTTACAATTCAGTACCCTATCCTAAAGCTTGCTGTTAGGAGGGAATCTGCAGCTTGCAGTGAAAGCGCTTCCACAGGGTAGTCTAATGAGGGCACGCATTTGATGGTAGCAGCTTCCCTGCGGGAGATACTCTCTTTGCCAAAATCGCATTATTAGGCGAAAGTAAGTTACAATTCAGTACCCTATCCTAAAGCTTGCTGTTAGGAGGGAATCTGCATCTTGCAGTGAAAGCGCTTCCAGAGGGGAGTCTAATGAGGGCAAACATTTGATGGTAGCAGCTTCCCTGCAGGAGATACTCTCTTTGCCAAAATCGCATTATTAGGCGAAAGTAAGTTACAATTCAGTACCCTATCCTAAAGCTTGCTGTTAGAAGGGAATCTGCAGCTTGCAGTGAAAGCGCTTCCAGACGGGAGTCTAATGAGGGCCAACATTTGATGGTAGCAGCTTCCCTGCGGGAGATACTCTCTTTGCCAAAATCGCCTTATTAGCCGCAGTTAAGTTACAATTCACTACCCTATCCTAAAGCTTGCTGTTAGGGGGGAATCTGCAGCTTGCAGTGAAAGCGCTTCCAGAGGGGAGTCTAATGAGGGCAAACATTTGATGGTAGCAGCTTCCCTGCGGGAGATAGTCTCTTTGCCAAAATCGCATTATTAGGCGAAAGTAAGTTACAATTCAGTACCCTATCCTAAAGCTTGCTGTTAGGAGGGAATCTGCAGCTTGCAGTGAAAGCGCTTCCAGAGGGGAGTCTAATGAGGGCAAACATTTGATGCTAGCAGCTTCCCTGTGGGAGATACTCTCTTTGCCAAAATCGCATTACTAGGCGAAAGTAAGATACAATTCAGTACCCTATCCTAAAGCTTGCTGTTAGGAGGGAATCTGCTTCTTGCAGTGAAAGCGCTTCCAGAGGGGAGTCTAATGAGGGCAAACATTTGATGGTAGCAGCTTCCCTGCGGGAGATATTCTCTTTGCCAAAATCGCCTTATTAGCCGCAGTTAAGTTACAATTCAGTACCCTATCCTAAAGCTTGCTGTTAGGAGGGAATCTGCAGCTTGCAGTGAAAGCGCTTCCAGAGGGGAGTCTAATGAGGGCAAACATTTGATGGTAGCAGCTTCCCTGCGGGAGATACTCTCTTTGCCAAAATCGCATTATTAGGCGAAAGTAAGTTACAATTCAGTACCCTATCCTAAAGCTTGCTGTTAGGAGGGAATCTGCAGCCTGCAGTGAAAACGCTTCCAGAGGGGAGTCTAATGAGGGC